>NC_139593.1:12112913-12382913 GCF_946808225.1 Silurus aristotelis | reverse complement strand
CTGGAGAGATCATTGATGTACACTGAACTCATTGTCATGTTCATTGAACCTAATTTATTCAATCTGTGCTTTGTGACTGGGTGCATTATCCAGTTAAAAGTGGCCAATATTTGATAAGTAAATTTTGGCCATAAGGTTGAATACACTGTGCCATTCAAATGATTCTTAATTGGTGTTAGAGGTCCAGTGTGCACCAAGACACCATTTCCCACACCATTACACCACTACCACCAGCAGCCTGAAGTTTTGATGAGCCCATGCCCACTGTATCCTCAGATTCCTTTCCCTACTGACAAGCATTGGACCTGATATTATGCTCCTCTGTAAATGAAGCTCATCTGCCTACATTTGTTACAAGTGTTTATTTGACTTTTTAGTAGACCACACCACTATTTGTATTTATGAACTTGTATTTAAGCTTGTTTTACAACTAATACTACAGCCCTAAATACACTTCAATTTCACAGCTGATGAAGGACTTTGCTTGAAATGTTCTATAAACTTTCTTTCGGCTTCTCCCGTTAGGGGTCGCCACAGCGGATCCTCCGCACGTTTGATTTGGCACATGTTTTACGCTGGATGCCCTTCCTAACGCAACCCTCCCCAATTTATCCGGGCTTGGGACCGGCACTGAGAGTGGCTGGGGATGGTTTCCTGACCGGGGATCGAACCCGGGTCGCATGGGTGAGAGCGCTACATCTTAACCACTAGACCACCAGGGGACCTTGCTTGAAATGTTCTATAATTTTTTTGAAATGTTCTATAATTTTTTTTTAAAAAGACGAGAAAGAAAGAGACAGAAATCATGATGACTTGTTTATATATACAAATTGAAGGCTGATTAATTCATATGCATTAGTGGGTTTAGTAAATATGGAACCTGAATAATAATGTAACCTGAGAAGGCTGAGTAATAGTGGTGGTATATGGATATCATACATCTACAATATATCTTTATTACAGTAATAACAGTGTAGTTGTGTTTGGTCGCTTTGTAGGTATAATTACTAAAGCAGCTTCCTGACATTGTGAAGTATGGAGCCTTAGAGCTGAGTGATAAATTCACTACAAAAAAATTGACTTGCAAGCACTATAAGAGCACACGGCCTATTTCTGCAGGCTTATGTCCAACAGGAAATATACAGCCATTCTGGCTGGCCTCGACTCAAGGATGCCACTCATGTCTTATGCACACGTTCATGCTGTGTTTTCCTAGTTAAATCTGAGCACTTCCCCATCCTGTTCAGTTTTTTATTTCATTTGCACCTCCATGACGGGAGGATATTCTGTTTTCGCCTCTCTCCAGACAGTCACTGAGCCCATCATTTTACATATTGATTTGATTTGTGGGCCATGGCCTATCATTGAACGTTTACACATGGTTGCCTTTAATATATCAGTATAAAAAGAGCTGTTTCCACAGTTGGTGGAGGAGGCAGTGATGGGAAAAGTAAGATGAAGTGAGGATCGACAGACTATAATTTCTATTTCAACTCAAAACATATATTAATATATTTCTATATATATTTAAGTACAACAAAATATATTTTACAATTTAATTTCATATTTAAGACATTATCTTAGAATTTTTTTATTACATTAACCAAATAACAAGATTATTTTTTTAATGTCCTATTCAGTGTTGTGCTAGTTACAAAGAAATAGTAACTTGTTACATTTACTAGTTACTTCATTCAAAAAGTACTGAAAAAACTGTATATCACAGGATTTCTGAAATAAATAACAAAACAAGCTAAATAATATATTCAGAATCAAAAACTAAAGTGGCTTCTGCATCATAAAAGCTGTTGTGTTGAGCTCTTAAAAATGTTCCTTTTACAGCTTAAGTATGAAAACTATCTACAATGTAAAACATAACTTGAAACATTTTGAAATAAATAAATGAAAGCAATCTAAATTATTCAGAATCAATTTGGAGAAACTCATTACCAAAAAACTGCTATTATTGACAACCATAAATAATATGCATGAAAAAAACAACATAAAAAATATAAAAGCTGTTTAAAAATGAAATCTATGACCAATTTTCAACCTAACCACAAATTAAGAGTTGTCACCAACTTATGTGATGTGTGTATTCAAAGTGCAAAATCTGCTGTTGTATATGTCCATAAAAATGTAAAAACAAACAAACAAACAAAAAAAAATCAGCATTTTTCCTAGCAATACAACATAATGCATTTTATAATGCATAAAATTAGTGTTCTAAGATATAACAGAAATGTCACTGTGGCTACTAAACTAACCATTATTTTTAACAAAAAAATATTTTCAATAACAAATGTGTGCTTATTTATTTGAAACAACAAATGGTGCTTACTAGCAAGGAACTGAATGAATGTTTAATTTGAGTTTTACCCTTTAAACCAGTGGTTGTACCGCATGAGAAGGAGTCTCTCAAACTTTTGGTCAGACAGCTTGTTCCTCTTTGGAGACAGTACCAGATTCCCAGGCTGAAAAGTCTCTCAACAGGTGCACAGGATGGAGCTGCATTTTTCTTCAGATAAATTTCCTTTATTGTGGGAAATTGTTTAATTGTTGTCGAACCAGGAAGACACAGCTTACATTTGACTAAAAGGTTTTTGTCTTTATGCTTAACTAAAATGAAATAATGAGCATATTTCCACATTGAGAGACTCGTCTTGCTCTCGCCTTGACTCGCAATTACTTCCACACATACTTGAATAAATGGAAACATGCTCACAGTGTGTCTTCTTCGTGTTTACAGTGGTTGGCGTCCACCATTCCTACAATGCCTCGCTGCTGTAAATAGGTTAGGCTGTAGGCTACACTTCAGCCAAAATGAATTAATAAAAAAATTTAACGGACAACACACTATTTGGTAACGGTAACGGAATAAATGTATTTAAAAAGTAAAGCATTAGAAAATTAGTAACGCGTTATTGCCCAACACTGGTCCTATTGCTGGATATTATAACTCTTATAACTATAAATAATTATAGTTTTGTAGTTTCGCTTCTTCCTGGAAATAAATGCTTAAAATGTGCATAATGATCTGCTGACAGATCAAGACTATTTCACCTTGATATGAGTACAAATTACTTTAACTAGGCTTGAATTTTATAAATTTTAAATGTATTTGGTTTATTGTAATCTTGTAATACTGTAGGAAAATACTAGGCACATTTAAAAATATTTAAGATATTCTTTCATTGTCTGGCCAGCAGATTGAAATCAATAGCTTAGTCTTTTACTTAAATAAGCTTTAAAGTCATTAGACCAAGTTCTAGTTAAGTATTGACCTATTTAAGTTTTAAACATTGTTGTTGCTGAATTTTAGAATTGGTTTAAAAGTTAAGGAATTTAAAAAAATATATATATTAACACACTCTTTTTAGAGTTATTGGACACTGGGGCCTTCTAGGTTACTGTTTAGAATAACAACTCATTCATTGGGACCATCCATTGGGAACTCATTCATATATATATATATATAGACCATTGGCAAAGTGTCCATTGGATACAATGCTTTAAGGTAAATATTGAGATTTGATTTGCATATGTGAGCATATTTTATATGGTGACACTGTTGTGCTTGAAATTTAATACAATCTATAAGCTTCTATGGAAAACTTTTTCTAACATCTGAGCTGTTTGTGAGCATGAATGGCATGATGTGGGTTTGTTGTGTGAGTGAAGCTGTAGGACAGGGAGAGTAAGCTTCACTGATGTTTGCTGTAAGTCCAAGGAAAAGCAATCAGTTATCTATAGAAATGGAAATACACTTTCACAATGAGCCAGAATATAAAGCAGAAGGCAGGGATGTTTATATTTGTGCCTTGCTCACTGCTGATTATTATTATTATTATTATTATTATTATTATTATTATTATTATTATTATTATTTATTTTTATGAGAATAGGTTGCAAACTTTTTCCATTAAACATTGTTGGTTATTAGTGAGATGTGTCAAAAAATTTTAATAACTGAAAAAGAGTTATCAAATTCACAGTGCATTGCTAAAGTAAACAACCAATCAGAGCTAATCAACCTTTTTGATTGACACTGACATTGACAACAAGTATCAAGAGTGCTAAATTGTTGTAAGAAAGAAGTTATCTTAGAGCACGCAAAGAGAAAAGCACAATAAAAAACACTTGCTATAGACTAGAGTGAAATAAGGTGATAGAATTATGTGTTTAAAAAAAAATATCAAGTCTTATAAAATAGTGGAACATTGGCCAGATCGGCTCTGGCCTTATATACACCACAAAGTACTGCTATACAAAGTGTGATTATATCTCATTAAATGAAATTACAGGTCTTCTGATTAATTACAAATTCAGCTATTAAACCATTGGTTGACCCCCATCTTTTCAAAATTCATTCATTACTACCAGGAGCAATTTCATTGGAATCGATCCTATTATTGTGCTACAGAAAGCAAGCCGTTTGTTCAAGGGTTTTTTGTTTATTTTTGCTTGTGTTTTAACCAATTTGCATTGGCCTAATTTACTAAAATTACATATTTTAATTTCCTTAGCACGGTGATACTTTATGGTCTCTTTCAGTAACTCAAGCTACGTCAACAACGCTTTGGGAACGCTTCCGCATGACCCCGCTCTGAGTCAGAAGTGTAATCTGTCCAAAGAAACGGAACGACAACAGTGGCGGGGTGACGTCACGACCAGGAAGTTATAAGAAAACACATGGTGGAGATGGTGCTAGATTTGTTTGTTTAGGAAGTGCTGTGTGTGTGTGTCTGTTCTATGAAAGGTAAGGTGGGTTCTCTCGAGGGAGTTGGCTGCTCACATTGCTGCCGCATGTCCATGTGGACGCTCCCTTTCGTAAAGCGCTCTTCAAGGAGGGCTTCTGTGCTCCTTGTGGTTTTGGCCCTGCTTCCACTGAGGCGAAGCAGTGACTGAGGTCATGGTCTATGGCTGCCCTGGTCTCAACGGAGAGACACCTATCCGACAGTGATAGAGCCGTTCTGCTTGACGCCTCTGTGCAGCCCCAGCCCAAGAGTGCTGGGCATCTTGAAATTCAGAGACGGAGTGTTGCCACTCATGCTCCCCAGAAACAAGGGACCCTGGGGAATGCTCCAGGCTGAGGCCCAAGGAGCTGACGGATCTGGGAACCGTCATCTTCAAGAGAAGGGCTTTGACTATAAGATCCAGACAGCCAGGAGGGGGCAATGTGCACCTCAGCATACAGTGCCCACCTCTTTACGGTGCACTCAGGGAATCAGCTTGTTAACCCTGCCATGAAGAGTGCTTCAGGGCACAGCCATTTTCAGCGTGTACCCCCTCACCCTCCAGCCAATAATTTAGCAGATGGGGGTGCTCGCAAACTCTCCGGAGCCCCAAGAGCTGTGCCAGGGCATTCTTGCCCATATGAAGGAATTGGGGTTAAGAGTGAACGCTAAGAAAAGTGTACTTTCTTTGGTACAAAGAACCACCTATCTAGGTGTAGTATAAGATACAAGTCAAGTCTATCCTCACAGCCATCAAGAGAGTGAGAGAAGGCCAGTAACTCACTTTGAAACAGTTTCAAAAACTGCTGGGTCTGATGGCAGCTGCATCCAATGTCCCTGGCCACTCTGCACAATCAAGGACATATGGTGATAACTAAAGACTTTTTGTCCATATTAAAGTGCTTTGAATTAGACCAACTCGTGGACTGTACTACGCATGACAAAGGCCACACTTTAGACCTCGTGATTTCCAACGGTTCATTTGTGTCTCATTTGTCAACTTCTGATTTAGGTCTGTCTAATCACCGGGCTGTCTTTTTCAAAATGGAGTTACCTGTCATGAACACTACCGCTTATCGCATCATTAATTATTGCAAGTGGAGATCTATTGAGTCCACTGATTTTTCAGACTTTATTGACTCTTCTTTGAGTTGTGATTCTCTATCTGATGATGTGGATGATAACGTTTCTATGCTCGTCCTCCTGTCTGGCCTGGACACATTGGCTCCCTTGAAGTCCAGATCTGTTTCTTTTGCACGCTCTGCCACGTGGTACAATGATGATCTGCGTACAATGAAGGCTTTGTGTCGCAAAATGGAGCGTAGATGGCGTATTTCAGGTTTAACTATTCATCACATTACTTAAATATAAGGCTGAAATGGTGTCAGCCAGATCTGTGTATTTTTCTCAGATAATTGTCAATAATCAGAAAAACCCTAAACAACTGTTTCACTCAATCAATAAGTTGCTTAAAAATCACAGCCTCTCTAATGTTTCAGCTTCAACTCACCAATGTAATATGTTTTTGGAGTATTTTTAGCACAAAAATTGTAAATATACGTTATCACATTGTTAACACTGCTTCCTCATCCTTAAGTGTGTCTGCATTCTCTGGTATTTGTCTCTCTAACTTTGCTGTTCATGACTCCCAGTCATTACATAATATGTTTTCAAAACTGAAAGCCTCAACTTCCAGAGTTGATCCGATACCATCTTGTCTTTTTAAATCTTGTTTTGATTCCCTGTCTCCTGTTGTTTTAAGAATTATCAATAACTCTCTGTATACCGGTGTTGTACCATCAGCACTTAAAACTGCTGCTGTCACCCTAGTACCAAAAACTAACAACATGAAAACATGAACAACATGAAAAATTTCGTCCCATCTCTAAACTACCATTTCTCGCCAAAATTTTAGAACAAACAGTGGCTTCTCAACTACTTGTGCACCTCTCTGCTAATGATCTTTTTGAGCCACTTCAGTCTGGTTTCCGTAAACTCCACAGAACTAAAACGGCGTTAGTTAAGGTCACTACATTTACATTTACATTTACATTTGCGGCATTTAGCAGACGCCCTTATCCAGAGCGACGCACAACAGTGCTTTATATCTCTAGTAATGAATAAATCTACACTGGTACGCAAGATTACAAACTTAATATAAATATAACTCGAATTCTACAAACTTGGAAAGTGCTAATTTAGGTATTTCAGGAAGAGGTAGGTCTTCAGTCGTCGCTTGAAGATAATCAGGGACTCTGCTGTACGGACATCTAGGGGAAGTTCATTCCGTCTATCTATACTGATTCTTCTTGATCTTAGTGCGGCTTTTGACACTATAGAGATCATGCAATTTTGATTAACCGCTTAGAGACTATCTTTGCGCTTTCTGAATCTGCTTTAGAGTGGTTTAAGTCCTACCTTTCAGACCGTTAGCAGTTTGTTGGGATGGGTGATTGCAAGTCTAAGGTTGGTGTGGTGCAATCTGGTGTTCCTCAGGGATCAGTTTTGGGCCTGTTACTATTTAGTATTTAAATTTATCCGTTTCGCCAGCTTTTAAGATCACTTGGTCTTAACTATCACTTTTATGCCGATGACACCCAGATCTATATACATTCTAAACCTGATGTCAATATGCCTGTGTCTTTTCTCTCTCAATGTTTTACTGAGATTAAGAAATGGATGTCTAAAAATTATCTTTGTCTGAACAGTGACAAGACTGAAGTGATGCTTATTGGTTCACCTAATCAGTTTTGTAAAGCAGAGTCCGTAACCTTAAGTTAGGATGGCTCTGCTTTACAATTCCATACTAAACTTGAAAATTTGGGGGTTATTATTTGATGCCAATTTATCATTTGACCATCATGTTCGTAGCACTGTCAAAGCGTTGTTTTTTCATCTCAGAAACATTGCCAAATTACGTCCCATGCTGACTTTCTCTGTGGCTGAAAAGTTGATGAACACGTTTGTATTTTCACGTCTTGACTACTGTAATGCTTTGCTGGCTGGAGTTCCTAAAGCTACCCTAAGTAAATTACAGTTGGTACAAAATTCAGCTGCTACAATTCTGACTAGGAGCAAGGGAACACATCACACCTATCCTGGAAAAATTGCACTGGCTTCCTGTTATTTTTCGTATTGAGTTTAAAATTCTCATGCTCACTTATAAGGCCTTAAATACATTGGCCCCTCAGAATCTGTGTGAGCTGTTAACCCCCTACACACCTTCACCTGCTCTACGCTCCTCTGAAGCTGGTCTTTTAACTACCTGAAAAACACGGCTAAAAATGGTGGGTGATCGGGCTTTTTCTTTTTGGCTCCCAAACTGTGGAATTCCCTGCCCTCAGAGATTAGGAATGCAGAATCCCTGGGTGTTTTTAAATCCCATCTTAAAAGGTACTTTTTTTAGGGTAGCTTTTATGTGACATCTTTGTTTATTTATTGGGTTTTTATTTTGTTTGGTTAGTTTTAGTTCTGTAATATTATGTGTTTCTTATAATTTTATCTTTTATGTCAAGCGCTTTGAGAAATTTCTTTTAAAGGCGCTATACAAAATAAAGTTTATTATTATTATTTTCCTTACGGGCTTTAGACTTGTGGAGAGATCCCAGGTTCATGTTACAAGAACCCATGTTGTGGGGCCCCTTGTCATCATGTAACTTTGCCTGGAGATGATGGCCATGCTTCTAGCATTGAAGCATTTCCTCCCAGACCTAAGGGACCATCATGTGCTGGTCCGTTTGGACAACACATTTGGTAATCCATTACATCAACCACCAAGGGGGTCCGTGCTCTTGCCTCCTTTAGAAGCTGGCATGACAGATCCCAAGGGCCCAAGGGAAGCTGCCCTCACTGAGAGCACTATACATCCCAGAGTGGTTGAATCAAGTAGTCCTGGGGCCCAGGGAATGTAGGCTACCCGGAAGTGGTGGAGCAAATATGAAGAAGATTTTACCGAGCACAAGTGGACCTGCTTGCAGCTTAAGAGATGTTGCACTGTCCCCTCTGGTTTTCCATTACTCACCCAGCCCCACTTGGGCTGGACACCATGGTACAGGCTTGGCTGACGTTTCGCCTGTACACTTTTACCCCTGTAGCGCTGCTCCCAGAAGTTCTGGAGAGAAGTTCTTTGTTAATGTTCATTACAAGTCTAGAGTGTCCTTCACAGTGAAATTTCTTAAATGGGGAACCTTTGGATAAAGCCAGTTATGGATATCAGACCATAAAGCGTCTGAAGTACAACAGTCTGTACAAACTAATCTTTGTCATGATATACTGCCACCATCTCCAAAATGCATATGCACTGCATATGAATGTCCTTCATCAAAGTAGCTTTGAATGAATCCCATTTTTTCCTTGCTTGCCAATGTTTACTTCTGTTATTTTCTTATATTTAAAGGTGCCCTACGCAAAATAAAAAATGTGTTAAGTAAACGGAGAACTTTACACATGTACAAGAAACAAAGTTATAATATTTTATACTTCCTGTATATCTTGAATGACGGGTGTCTCGTCCAATAATTGGTGAGTGTTCCATTAACAAACTATAATTGTCGTTGTGTTTTCAGATTTGTTAATGTGTTTGCGGATTTGTTATTTTGATTTTGGATTTGTTCATTTGTTTTTGCATTTGTTATTTCGTTTTTGGATTTGTTAGTGTTTTCTAATTTGTTAATTTGATTTCTGATTTGTTAATGTATTTTGCATTTCTCTTCCACCGTACCTTCGGGAATGAGATGCTGCATGCCACACTCTCTGCATCCCTCCAAGCGATTCCTTCATTTTAAAAGCTAGCGGCGTCTCCACCGCTAGTGTCCTTTTGGACAGATTACACATGTGATTCAGAGCGTCTTGTTTCTTCAGGGAACCAGGGTTACATACGTAAACTGAAGACGATTCCCTTGAGCACATATGAGCATCTATCGTCTTAACAATCCCCCTTTAAATTTTCAAGTACAAACCCTAAAGGCTTTATCCTAAAATGACCTGAAATGTCTGTTCTGCTACGCTTTCCCACCTCATCATGATGGATTCTATTTTTTTGCATTAGGTAAAATAACAGCAGGATTGAGGAGAGGAAGGAGAGTGCATGCTTGAGCATGAGAGGCAGACACGATAGAAAGAGACAGAGTGAGATGCCAAGAGAGTACATGTGGAGTACAGAGTGGAAGAAAGACAATATGGAAAGAGACAGCATGATTGTGAGTATGTAAAAAAAAAAAAAAAAGAGCAATAGATTGAGAAGGTGCAGCTTGTGTAATGACACTGAGTGGCGTTCAAGATTTTGCTAGGACAGCACTAATGGCGAGCACACCTGACGTTCAAGTGGCCTCCGTCAGCCACATTACAGCCTCAGGCTGCCCAGACAAGTGGAAAAGACAGCTGAATCAAAATTTCGACATCTGCAGGACCCCGGGGGAATAGTCATGTGTAACATTTGAATGTGAAGCAGTTTTTATACATCTGAATGAAAGTCAAGTGCATGTCAACAGCACTGGTATGCCTTGGATATATAGGTTGTGCTACTAGCTTTTTATTTCCCACTGCTCTGTGACCTGTTTTCCCAACACTTTAGTCATTTCATCATCTACCTTAAAAGTCAGACTACACTGTTTAAAGCCACTCACCTTAGCACCAAGCCTTTAATTCCCTCTGCAGCACAGTGTTACACATCACACCACACAACACCAAAGTACAACTTAGCATCATTCAACACTTCTCTGACAGGTAGCGTCCTTTCGCACATCTGGATAGAGCATTAACTTTTTGAAAAGTAATATTTCTCACTGGAATAACAGCTGACCCATTCACATACCTGCCTATCTTTCTATTCTTTGCTGCTTTACTGTATACTTTGTAATTGCATGGATCACATCGTATGAATTCAAATGACAATGCTCTTTGTTTCTTGCACGCAATTCACCGCTTTAAATGCATGCAAAAATATGCACCGTTTATGCTGAAGCGAAATAAAAGCCCATCACTCTGTCTGGGGTCTTGTTGGGTGGTGAATAAGCAACTTAAGTGCATGATTAAAAATTCTATAACTGTCGCTGAAATATCGTGGCATCGTTTAGAAAAAAAAAAAAAGGAATGGAGGAAATTGCGTTCATCTTGTCAAGGAGAAATCAGCCCAATGAGAGTTTGTTGGAAAGGGTCCAATTTCAGGAGGGAGGTTGGGGAGTTAAAAGTGGAGCAAAGGGCCCATAATTGGTATCTTTCTTGCCTTATTAAAAGAGAAAGCCCTGCTGATCCCTTGCACTTGCCAGGGTTTTATTAGGATCTTGGGTAAACACAGTGGCTGTAAAAAAAGAATCCTGTAAGTACTAGAGAGTACTTGGTGTCTATTCTTTTATTTACACAATTTAATCTGGGCTATAAATTAATATAGATATTTTACATTGTGAAAGAAGAATTTGTGACTTCAGATATTGTGTAGGTAGACTGTATTTGCATGCACATTCGGGAGTTTCACTGTGCAAACAATGCAGTCCTTAATCACTATATTTGTATGGTTGTGCAATACCAAAGGTAAATGTTATTTTTAGAAATATAGCTATGTCTGAATAGAATAGAGGCCGAATAAAGGTTGTGATTGTGTTTGATATTAATAAAGTCATAACAATATTCACTCCTACCCTTATGCAATTAAAATGTAAAACAATATATATATATATATATATATATATATATATATATATATATATATATATATATATATATATATATATATATATATATATATATATATATAAAATGTTTTTTTTTTTTTTTTTTTCCTTCTTTAAAGCAGACTAAGCCTATCCAGATCTATCTAGTCATGGCCTGATTGACCACTCTCTGTCTCAGACTCCCACACTGCTACATCACTCAAGCAGAACTGTACACAGCACCATGAGAGGAAGCAGCAGGGTTGTTGAACTGTATGCAGGCACCACTCTTCCTCAATGTTTTTATTTTTTGGGGTTGCACTTAAAATTTTTCTGACAGTTAAATCTTTCGTTGCAGAGTTTCACAGTTAAAGGGTGCTAGTTGGAAGAGACAAATTCTAGAATAATCATTGTAGGATTTACACCAATTCTTTTTACCCTATGACTGATGTACATTAAAATGGCAAAGGTACCGTATGTTTATAAGGCAAGTTTTTCTTTCCTTTGCTTATCACCCCTCACATTTCCGTGAAGATGTCATCATACTTTGTTATGTGTTAGGTATTTGCCCACAGCCTGGGGTGCATTTACTGTTCCAAATCAGAGTTCAGTAAAGTTAAGGTTAGGGCTTTGTGCAGGCCATTTGATTTCTGCCTCCTGTGCCTTGGCAAATCTTAGGTTTAAATACCTAATTTTGTTCACAGAAGCACCGTCATGTTGCCTGTTTATTCCACTGACATTAAATCTTCATGCTATAGTATAACGAGGCATTCTAGACAATTTAGCAACCCATATGAGTGTGATGGTCAGGTGTATACATCCTTTAGCAAATATTTTAATCTGAATTTTGTATGTTGAAGTTAAATCATACTCAAGGAGATTGAACATTTTAATTCTTGAGTACCTTAAAAGTGTTAAAAGGGGCGTAATTTCAGTTATGTAAATGTAAACAGTGGGCAGTTACCAATAATTTTGTATCTTTAAAAAAAAAATAGCATTAAAAACTGGAGTTTCATGTTGATTGGTATTTCCAAACTGTTGCACAGAGGTCACAGAGCAGTGTCAAGGGTGTCCCCCATGTTCCCTACAATAGTCTCTAAGCTCCTCAGCAACCTTGTATAAGCAGTTTAGAAAATGGATATTCTTTGGATCTCAGTAATGGTATTAAGAGAAATACACATTATGTAGAAGTGAGGCTGATTTATTTTTATCCCAGACTTTAGATTGTAGATCACACACTGACAGCCATATCAGGTGACTATATGAATACACAGAGTATAATTCAGTTTACCATGTTTTAATTAAGTTTATTTGTAGGGACAAAAACTAACATGAAGCCATTAGAGCATTACAGATTTACAAAAATTAAACATCAGGAATGCAGCTACAAATTTGTGTTCAATTTTGTGTCTTTTTTTTTATTATCATTCTTATTATGCCTTGATGCACCCTCTGTCAAGCTAATAATAACATCATTGAGACACTGAGATTTTTATCAAGGTTCTGTTAAAATGTTTCTTATAAACAAAAGGCTGGCAAGTGCAATTACCTTTCTTCTTCTGCTCTTTGGCAACTCATTCTCATCATTCACTTCTGTAACATTTGCTTCACTTGTGCAGCTCAGTCAGTGCACTCAATTGTTTCTCTCCTCCAAGTATTAATGTTTATCTTTGCATCTCACTTACTCAAACCTTGCTCTTTCTCTTTGTGGCAAATGCCCTGGCATTGAAGTAGCAATCTAGAAGAAAAGCCTATTATGGTTTGCTGCTAGTCTGGCAGCCCGCGTCTCTCCCCCGTCCCTCCTCTCTTTTTTCACATGCACTTTTTTTAAATTATGCTGATGCCCAAACAAATGTGACAATTAGCCATTTTTGCTGGTTTTATATTAATTCTGGGGCAACGATGGGTTCATGTTTTTTCGATTCGTGACGAGCTTTGGGACTGGGGATTTTTCCCTGGAGACACATTATAAACAGATGGTCCATGACTAAAATAGCTTATTATATGAATAATGTATACATAATTTTGCATGTAAATCTTTGACTTACAGGCCCATTTGAGTGGAATAAACAAGCATTAAAGCAATGTTTTATTTTTAATTATTGTATAAACACAATAACACTATATAAAGCCTATATTAAAAAAAGTATTGGGACCCCTGACTTTTCCAGCCATATGTGGAAAATCTTCTCCAAAATTATAGACAAATAATTGTATAGAATGTCTTTAATGAACTTCTATTAAATTTCACTTCACTTGAATTAGGAGACCCAGACCTATAAAATACTTGAGGGACCTGCTTTAGAGCTTAAACCTCAACTCTACTAAACACTGCCTTAATATGAGCAATATGTTTAACCTTTGGTCTTTTGGACAATACATTGTGCTACACACCTTTACCAAGATAACAGCTTTGTGTCAAGTTTAGTCAAGAGGCTTTTATTGTCATTTCTACTATAGACAGTGGTACACAGTAAAAACGAGACAACGTTACTCCACAAACCAGGTGCAACACTAAACAACATAGTCAACCCTATTAAGTCGATTTGTCGATTTTTTAATCGGTTATGTCGATTTTTTTTATGTCGCCGAACCCTAATATCTCGAGCACAAGAGGGGGGCAAATTTGCCAATTAACGTCGGTTATGTCAGGAATCCCCCTGCCACGCCCCCTTCGGGGGCGGAATTCCCCAAAGCACCCTGCTTCTTCTCCTGTGCGGTCCTCACAGTCATGCTCATCACACACACCTGACTCTCATTCACTCACTCATCCCATCTCCGCTTTAAGCCCCTCACCTCCACACACTCCGCTACGTACCCTTCTTCTCGGACTACGAATTCTCTCAACGGCACCCCGGATTACCCCGATCCTGCTGTTTTCCATGTTCACGCTGTCTGCACCACGTTTATCAGTTGCTGCCCAGCGCTGCGCTTTCCATAGTGCGAATCCGTGGATTCTCTACACGAACTGTCTCTGCTTTCACAGAACGTCGTTGACCGCACTCCTGGAGCACACCACTCGATATTACTGCTTCGCTACAAGTATTGGTGGATTATCTCCTGAGTATTCTCAATAAACTTTGTTTGCGTTTACTTCGGCTTCCGCCTCCTTATCCGCATTACTGGTTATCTCGATCCGCATGACCAATCAAACAAATCAGGGCAAAGCTGTTGTGTAAAAAAAAATCCAAAAACATGTGCATGCACATTCTCATTTGATAAAGCACATCATGTACATAAAGAAATTTTAAGCACGTTAATATATTGCTGCCATATTGCTGTTCGTTTGTCTCGATCATCCGTTATCTCGACGCGTTTTGGCGTCCCCTAGGCCGGCGACATAACCGGGTTCCACTGTGTATGTATATATATATATATATAATGTAATTATACAAGTAATATATAAAATATGCTTCTATGAAAATAGAAATATAAAACATTTAAAGTAATTTCTGCACATTTTAAACTTTTCAACCTCTTACAACGTGTATATAGTATTCTACCATTGTATGTATTAAACATAAAAGAAACTAGACAAATAAAACGAATAGAAATGTATGAAAGATAAATAAATAAATAAGCTTAACAATAGTATATTGGTTTTAAATCATATATGAATATTTTGTTATGTTAAATAGAGTGGAATTTAAGTTAAATGTGGCTTCATTAGTAGTTTTTTAATTAAGTTATGTATTTATGTACATTAGAGGCTAGCTTGCTAATGTCAGTGTATTTTAAAGCCGGCCAGAATTATATCACTGGATTCCATAACTCCAGCACCTACTTTCTTAAATCTCAAACATTAATTTACGCAGAGGGGTTACATTAAAGATAAAGCTGTCAGATCTCATTAGGTTGTTCCCACATTCTGCATATTTCAAAAGGGCAGCACTTTTAGCATCTCATCCTCATTTCAGAACTGATGGTAGTGCTGATGGATTTAAGCTGAACTTGAATCTTCTAAAAGTATGACAATAGGGTCTGACAGAGAATATGGAGGAAAAACCATCTTTCAAATTGGTAATGGTCAGCTACTATATCCATGCCTATCTGAGATTTCATTTTACTGAAATACAGCACATTACTGCTTTAACAAAATGACATAATAAAACCCGTCTCATTGGATGACAGATTGCAGTTCATAAGTATCAATCTGGAAGAAAATTGAGTAGTAGAGACACATGGTATGCACATGGGGGAGAAAAGGGAGAGTCTAGTGTAGTGAGCAAGTGTTAAAATAAGGATTGAATACTTAAGATCTCACTGAGGCCAAAGACTGAGTTCCCTATAGACCATTTCTTTTGTAGGGAATCTCTTCATCAACAAGCTAATTGTCAAATGTGTCAGAACGAATGCCAGCAGGAAGATAAAAGAAGAAGAAACTGCAGAAAGTGAAGTGGGGGTGGAGGGGCTTAGGTCAAAAAGAAAAGTTTAATTTCTAGGCCTGGAATGGACTGATTTATTTATATCATATGATTTCTGAAAATCTGTAATATACAATGATACACATTAACTCTTACTAGCTGGAAAATGCTTGGTGTCTAACATGGTGTGCTTTAGCCTTGTATATAAATAATTTACATCAAACATTTGTACATATTTTATATATTTTATATACACTTTTATATATTATGAAGACAATATATTTCAGACACCTGACCATAAATTCAAATTCAAATTCTATTTGCCACATACACATTAATACAGAGTACCACATGCAGTGAAATGATTTTTACGACTGTCCAACATTTAAACAAGAAAAATAGAAATAGAATATAAGGAAAATAAATAAATAAATTATATATATATATATATATATATATATATATATATATATATATATATATATATATATATATATATATATATATATATATATACACACCTGAGTTCCAGAAAGGATTGGATGCGTATTGCAGATATTGACAGAGTACAGATTAAAGTTATTTAGTGTGATGCTCTAACCTGTCGTTGAGCAGTATGGTGTGGTATAAAGTGACACTGTGCTGTGCAAGTCCAGAGATGAAGTGACAGTCCAAAGTTAAAGTGTCATATAAAAAGTGCAAAAACGTTGTGCAGAAATAATTGTGCAGAGAGGGAAAAGAAAAGTGAGATGGAAAAAGAAGTCCAGTACTAGTTCCTGGGTGTTTCCTGGTTTAAACTCTGAATAGCCTGCGAGAAGAAGCTTTAAAGATTTGTATGTGCTTTTTGTTTAAACATCCTATTTCATATTTAGTCCGTAATTGCTTTTATTATAACCTCCACTTCTGGAAAAGAGGTTTTACTAGAATTTGGAGTGTGGTTGTAGAGATTTGTGCTCATTCAGCAACAAGGGTGTTAGTAAGGTCATGTTCTGGTGTTGAGTGAGAAGGCCTGTGATTTCGTCAGCATTAGAATTAATTCCAAAGGTGAAAAATCTCGCAAAATCTTCTTCTTTCAGCTGCTCCCATTAGGGGTCACCACAGCGAATCATCCATCTCCATAATACTCTGTTCTCTACATCTGCCTCTTTCCAACCAGCTACCTGCAGGTCTTTCGTCACCACATCCATAAACCTTCTTCTTGGCTCCATCATCAGCATTCTACTACCGATATACCCCATCTCCCTCCTCTGCACATGTTCAAACCATCTCAATCAAGCCTCTTTCACTTTGTCCCCAAATAGTCCCACATGCGCTGTACCTCAAATAAACTAATTTCTAATCTTGTTCAATGTCATCACTCCTAATGAAAATCTCTTCCTCTCAGCATCTTTCATTCTGCCACCTTCAGTTCTGCCTCCTGTCTTTAAGTCAATGCCAATGCCAATGCCAATGCCAAAAAGTTCTCTGTCTTTCTTGTAAGGATTGTCCCTACATTCTCCTACTGACTTTCATACCCCTGCTCTCTAGCATGTACCTTCACCTCTCAATGCTCTTCTCAACCTGCTCCCAACTCTCACCACAAATAACAATAGCATCAGCAAACATCATAGTCTATGAAGACTCCTATCTGACATTGTCCGTCATCCTGTCCATCACCACTGCAAACAGGAAAGGGCTCAGAGCCGATCCTTGATGCAATCCCACCTCCACTTGAACCAGTCTGTCATCTCTACTGCATATTATATATATATATATATATATATATATATATATATATATATATATATATATATATATATATTCTTTGTTGTAGTGCAGTTTTAAAGCAAGCTATCAGAGGAGACAGTAAGATTAGCCACTCTACAACCATGCTGCACAGAATGGCAGCTCAGAATATCAGACCTTCAAGTATATGAGCTAAAACTGAAATCTGAGTTTACAATGCTTTCAATGAAAATAAAAATTGGGGACTATTTTGTGAATAGTTGAGCATATGAATTGTGATATTATTCTGTCATAGCTTGAGAATTCCATTTTAGTTTTTGCCATTAAATCATAATAAATAATGAGTTAATTGGTTTTTGGTCAGAAATTGGGACTAAATCAGTTATACTGTACAGCTTGACTAGATCTTAAATTTAATCAATATTTAATGAATATTTAATTTTAGAACTTGAGCCTAAATCACAAAGTCAACACAAGGGCCACTGAGTCATAAGAAATCTCTTATGTACAGGTGCAGAACAGGAGAAGGGGTTTTAAGACCTAGCATAATCCAATGACAAATTGGACAAAGCCCATCAATAACTCTAATAGATCTCCTTAATGGAAGCATAAAAGCAGACAGATAAGAAGTTTAGCCAGGTGCAATCATAAATCACATCCTCAGGCTGACCTATATAAAGAATAAATGACCGAGATGGGATTTTATATAGAGTAAATGGACATTGGATCACGAAAAGCACTGTTATCACTATTATATGGATATGCACACCATCAGCAAATGACATACATTTTCCATTAACACATTTCAATGTGCTCAATCTTAGCGCTGTCATGTAAGGGGATTCACATGGTCTATAATCTGAGCTAATGTCATAGGTTCCTTCGTACTTCTTGTTATAGGTTGCTATATCCTGTTTATTTGTGTTTATTTCAGCATATGTTTTAGTTTTTTGTCTTTTTAAAATCTTAATTCCGCATCAGTATGATATAGGCTCAGACGGTTCCCCCGGCAACACAGTCAACTCCGACTTTGAGGAGAACATAAGAGAGCGGCATGAATCCCTTTGCAGATGAGCCACAGATTTGTTCATGCTGCTTTGTGCTATTTCAGCCCAACTCTGCTTCGCCTCTCCTCCAGTCAACATGCCTAAAAACCTCACAGTGATTTCCAAATGCTTCACCACGCATCTCCATAGGGCACTACTTGGAACTTTAGGGCTGAAAAAACTAGCCACAATTAGCTTTTTCTCATGCTGCATTGATGTTTCACCCCATGGGCCTTGTGATCATCAGTGATTTATGCTAGAATATAGAGGATGAGAGTCAACCCACTTCTACTCATGCTGCTTTATAAAGTATAAAAAAGGGTTATAAAAGCTTGACTGAATCTTGGCAATTGTGAGTTGGGTAGTAGCATAGAAATTAGTCATCTTATCATTTTTAAGACCTAAACTGAAATAGAGTATACAAATCATCATAAATGATAGTAATACTGAATGACGACATGCATCCCTAACTGGCTTGCATTTCTTGATAAATATGTAAATCGTGTTAAATAAAGCATTTATTTTTGCTTATGGCCTACATTTCGAGCAACACTTCTCTTCTATCATAATTCTGCACCTATCCACCACTATCATCTGCTCCACCACATGGTTCATTTCCCAGAGAGGTCATTGTGATTTTTAGTGGGGCCTCAAACTCTTCATCCTCTCACCCGTAAGCAACGATGAGACATGAGTGACTGTGTTGCGGAAAATCCCGCCATCCAGCCTTTTATGGCCATTTGCTCTTCCTTATTCTTCATTTTGGAAAGCAGTGGAGGGAGACTGATTGAGGTAGACGCAAGGGCTTTGTGGGTCGTGTAAGGTAAAAAGTTCGATCCCGATCCTGTGCAGGTCCTGTCCAGCATACCAGCCGTTAGGGGATGGCTGAGGGAGAGGGAGCTCATGCTGAAAATCATTCACGTTAAATGCCAGCTAAGAATAGATTTCAAATCAATCAAGACCCGCTTGCACAGTGCTGGCACACTTTCGGCTACGGATATTCGTTTGGAAGTGCTAAAGCAAATTTGTACATGAAAAAGAATGAGGATTATTAAAAGCTCTAACAGATAGTGATTGGTATCACTGAAATTAGGCAATTTAGAAAAGTATTTTAGATCAGTAATTAACATTTTTAATAAAATAAGTGCAGTGCTATTAATAAAATTAATAAAACACATTGTGTTAAATATATGTCAATTTGTTGGGACATTCCTGATCTTTCTACTTAAAGAAAACATTTTTTTTTCTTTCAATTTAAACTAACCATTGTTTATAGGTTATTGCAGTTTAATATAAAGCTCATGTTGTGTATACTAGCATTAATGTATTTGTGTTTTGCTAGTTTGTGTTTCTGGTTTAGTAAACAGTGCCCACATTATGGTATATGCTTCTTTAAAGAAGACCCAACAAAAAATGTAAATGGGTATGCTGACCAAGCACTTTAAGTAAGCGAAGTTCATAATCCAGTATAATTATTAATGTCCCATGTAAAATTCAAGTCCCCGAGAGAAGTGCTACCTCCAAGGAATAGGAATGGTGTGTGTTATATATTTTTTTTATATCTTTATAACCATCTGCACAGGTTATAATTGTGTATAAAAAGGTGTGAGATTTTGAAGGAATAAATCTTCAGAAGTGTGGTGAAGCATACTGCTGAACAATCCAATCCTTTCTTTCATGAACCCTTTAAGAAGATATAAAAATCTGTAAGTGAACTTTGGACTGTATTTCATTTTTAGTGATAGAAATGACCAGGAATACTTTTTTGGTCCCTGTCAGTGCATTTTATTTCAAATTTTTCACAATTGTACAAAGTGTTTCATAGATGGTATGGATGACAAAGATTAACAGTGCATGAAGGAGGCATATATTAACTCAGAAACATAGAAAAACTATGGTCTGAAAACTTGAGCTAAAACCCACAATAGCAAAGGCACTAGGTGAAGGAGTTGGAGGTACAGTGGTACTCCGCTTATCGACCCTAATATTTTCGTTAAAACCGGTCGAAATGCGAAAAGGTCAAAGAGCGAATGTAATTATCCCATAAGAAATAATGGAAAACCAATTAATCCGTTCCCGACCTCCACCGACACCTATTTATTAAAAATTTTTGCCCTGTTTTTAGCAGTATTAATACTAAATAATACAGGTACATAAATAATACTGAATATAATTGTTATGCAGCGTAATGAGTGGAGGCAAAGCCGGAGCGTAGTTCGCTTTGGTTTAACGAAAACACGGAGAGTTTAACACAAAAACACACACACACACATGGCAGTCCATAGAATCCCGACAAACAAGAGAGAGATATCCGTGGTATGCCCTGGAGGGGCGAGGTCCACGGGCGAACGCACGTGGGGAAAAGTAATCCGGGGTGCGCTTTGGAAAGAAAGCGCAGCCATGGAGAGCACGTGTAGTCCGGACAGGAAGAAACGCATAGGAATACGTGTGACAGGGAAAACACAGAAAAACATGCACCAAACATCTTTACATACCAACAATAACTGACAAGGAGTGTGGATGAATGAGGGGTTTATATAGGAGCTGGGGATGAGTGAATAATGAGCCGCAGGTGTGCATTGTTGAAACCGGGGGCTTCAGGGAAAGCGGAGATTTTGACAGCCGCCGAAGGGGGCGTGGCAGGTGGATTTCTGACAATAATACAGTAAAAAGTATAAATTAAAAACATTACAAAAGTAACAAAAAAAATGCTCCACATGGGTCGGGGGAAATAAAGGTCGATAAGCTGTCAATAAGCGGGCGAAAAACTGTTAGCTAAGCGAAAAGGTCGATGTCCGAGCCGTCGATAAGCGGGGTACCACTCTATTTGGTACTGAAAATATACATATATACCACAACAATGTTCCTTGGTGAGGTAAAATATATTTTAAATATAATATTTTTTTTTTATTTATAATGATCAGGATAAAAGGATAAGAATAAAAGACAAAAGGTGAGGTTTTTAATCTAAACATCATCTTGATTATGAAGCATGGGTGTGGCAGCATTATATTGCTGCATCATGTTGCATGGATGTTTTGCTGGAAATGGTGGACTTTTGACATAAATAGCCTTATAAAGTAAGAGGACAAAATATTGGGACACCTGACCTTTTATGCCATATGTAACTCTTCACCAAACTGTTACCACAAAGCTGGATACATACAATTGTATAGGTCGTCTTTGGATGCTGTTTAATTAAAATGCATCTACTCGAACTTTGAAACCCAAACCTGTTTCAGCATGGCAATGCCCCTGTGTATAAAGTGAGCTCCATGAAGATATGATTTACATGCTTTGGAGAGGAAGATCCTGTGTGGCCTGCAATAGAGCTATGATTGAAACACTGATTGCACCAAAGGCATCCTCAACCTCACTTACATCAGTACCTGACTTTTCAAACACCCTTGTGGCCGATGAACACAAATGTCCACAAGCACACTCCAATAGAGATATTTGTCTTGCTAAAAGTTCCAGTTGTGACCACTTTTGGCACTATAGTGTATATAATATATCAGTCAAAACTTGGTTACAACTGTCTTTTAGCAGGACAAAGATCCCTAAGCATAGCTTCAACATTAAACCAAATGGCCTAAAGACAACATCTCTAGGAGACGCTGTGTCAACAATTCTTTGGTCTAAATCTGTCAACTTTGGTCTGAATCTGTCTGAATCTGTCAACTTCCGCTTCTGGTGCGGCGCCGGCACGACGCTACGGCCATCTTTTGTGTGTATAAATAGATGCCGGCTTCTGTTATCCCTTGCCAGATTGTCTTTTGGCTACGTGTATGTTTTTTGGGACTTTCTTGCCGTTTTTTCTCTGTGGATTATTTTGCTTTCACTTTGGATGTCTCTTTTATTCCCCCTGTTTTTCTTTTTTTTTTTTGCCCTTTTTCTGCTCTTTGTTTTTTTTATGCTCTTGTAAAGGGAAGTGCTTTAGTTTTCTGACAGTTTTTATTGCCTCTTTGTTTTTTCCCTAATTAAAGACTGCCTTTTGAATTTCTCCTGCTTCCTGCATTTGGGTCCTTCCTCTCGCGTCCCTGACAGAATCACGTGTGTAATCTGTCCAACAGAAAGCGCGGCATCACCATTGGGGTGACGTTACGACCAGGAAGCTATTAAAGCACATGGAGTGAAATCGGCACCTCTGAAAAGGAAGGAAGCACTGCTGGGATGTAGGCAGTGTGGTTTGGAGACACAGCCTCACGTTTAATCAGGAAACCATGGTTACATACCTAACCTGGAGGCGTTTCTCTTCAGAAACTCAAGCTGCCTCAACAACGCTTTGGGAACACCAGGCTGACCAATCACTGCCTAGTGTGGATGGGCACAGCTAGGTCGAAGGAAAAAGGGGCCAGGAGTGGCACTAAAGTCAAGGTTATAAAACCTGACAGAGATCAGCGGGGTGGACCAGCGCACACAGTGTTGCAAATGTCTTTGCAGGGATTCCCCTTCTTGGAGGGCATAGCAGACACCCGCTACAACTACCTCCACAGTTCTGTTTTGTGTGCCTGCACTGGACACAATCGGTTAAGCTTCTCCTGGTCTGGGGCATATAAGAGAGGAGGAAAGAATGTCTGGAGCATAACAGGTCAACCGAGGGTACCTTGAAAACATACCCAGATTGGGGGTAGAACTGGCCATGCCTGGAGTAAATCCCAGGAATGAGGTGGCCACAGAGAGGGCCTGAAGATCCTCTTTTCTCTTGAGAGATGAGATCTCCAAGAGGAACACAGTCTTGACTGTGAGGAACCTCAAAGGCACCTCTGTCAATGGCTTGAAATAAGGCTCAGACAGGGCCTGCAAGACAATGGCCAAGTCACACGTAGGCACTAAACCTCCAGGTACCCACTGAGAAAATGTGTCACCAACGGGTTTACCCAGCAACTGCCCCACAAGGGGGGCATGACAGGCTGAAATGACGGGCAAGTAAACCTTCAGGGTGGAAGGAGCCATCCCTTTGGTGAACTGTTCTTGAAGGAATTCCAGCACTGGGCCGACCAGGCAATTAACTAGATCTAAGTGGTGTCGTTCGCACCATGCTATGAACTGGTCCAATTCAATTAAAATAGTTTTTATTTGTTTAGCGCTTTTAACAATAAACATTGTTTCAAAGCAGCTTTACGCAGATAATGTGGTGATAAAAAATTAATAAGATTTTCTTTATAAGTGTAAGTTTGTTCCTGAGGAGCAAGCCGGTGGCGACAGTGGCAAGTAAAAACTGCCAGAGATTGCACAAGGAAGAAACCTTAAGAGGAACCAGACTCAAGAGGGAACCCTTCCTCATCTATAAACGATGTTGTACAGTGATGTTAATCAGAAGCAAACTGTAGTCCTGAGTCAGTATAGCAGACTGTTGACATTAACTACAATCGAAATTCATCCTGAAAGCTCCGTTCTTACTCCATAATTTCATGGAACTTCTGGGCATTGATGAGAAACCACCCCCAGCTGCACAGAGTAGCCTCCAATCAAAGACAACAGTATCCATTGACAGGCCTGGACGAAGTGGAAAGATCCGAGGAGGGAAGGGGGGCAGGAACAGTAGTTACTGGAACCTCAGGAGCATATATAACCTGGAGTATGAGAGAGAGAGAGAGAGAGAGAGAGAGAGAGAGAGAGAGAGCGAGAGAGAGAGATGGAAGAGGGGTGATGGGTGATGGGGAGAGAAGGATATGGATTATTAGGTATCCTTATTATTGTAAAAAAGTTAAAGACACTGTGCAGTCGTGGACTCCGGCAAGACTCACTATGGCAGCATAACTAAAAGGGAGAATCAGAGGGTAACACAAACATGCGGGATCTCTGTGATAAGAGATGACCCACCACAGCATTACAGTAGTCTAATCTAGATGTAACAAAAGCATGAACTACTTTTTTTGCATCCTTTAATGACATCATATTTCAAATTTTAGCAATATTTCTAAGGTGGAAGGAGGTGATCCTGGTAATGATATTTACATAAGCCTCAAAGGAAAGACTAGGGTCAATAGTCACACCAAGGTCTTTGACTGCTGTAAACACTGAGATAGAAACACCATCCAGAGATGCTATGCATTCGGAAAGTTTACTTCTAGCTGCATGTGGTCCTAGTAAAAGTACTTACGTCTTATCCGAGTTAAGCAGAAGGAAGTTAACAAGCATCCACTGTCTAATGTCCTTTACACACTCTCAACATTTTCAGCTGATCTCTCTCGTCTGGCTTTGCTGAAAAATACAGCTGTGTATCATCAGCATAGCAATGGAAGCAAATACCATGTTTATGTATAATTTCACCCAGAGGCAACATATCTAAAGAGAAGAGCAGTGGGCTTAAGACAGATCCTTGCAGAACACCAAACTTTACCTTAGAGAGTGTGGAGAACTCACCATTTACAAAAAACTAAATGATAGCAATCAGTCAAATAAGATCTAAGTCAAGAGAGAGCTGTTCCCTTTATTCCAACAACGTTCTCAAGTCTAGCAAGCAGGATAGTATGATCAATGGTGTCTAAAGCTGCACTAAGGTTGCACAAAACAAGCAAAGAGACAGAACCCTCATTAGATGCCAATAACAGGTCATTTACCACTTAACTAGCATTGTCTCTGTGCTATGATGAGGCCTAAATCCTGACTGATACATTTAAAAAAATGTATTTCTAAGTAGGTGTGAGCATAACTGCTGTGCTACAACCTTTTCTAAAATCTTGCAGATAAAGGGGAAGTTTGTTATTGGCCTATAGTTGGACAGCTGACAAGGGTTAAGGTCAGGTTTTTTATTAGGGGTTTGATAACTTTCAGTTTGAAGCATTTAGGTACATAACTAGTGCTAATGGAAGAGTTTATCAATTTCAAAACAGGTTCAATTACCTCTGGAATTATCTGTTCGAAGAAACTTGTAGGCAGGGGTTCGAGAATGCAGGTTGATGATTAGGAAATAAATAGTCTTTCTCTTGAATAGGGGTAAAACTTCGTAATTGATTGTCTGTTATAATTAAACTGCTCTCTACAGGGTTATTTTTAATATAGTTTGGATTTATATTAATCATCTTGATTTTTTTGCCTAATCTTTTCAACTTTATTATTAAAAAGGGTCATGAAATCATTACGAAACAGGTGCCACTTCGTGGCATATGACCTTCTCGTGGAGAGAGCTTTGGATTAAAGGATGGTCTGTACCACCTTGGTGAAGAGACCTGAGGCTAGAAGCTGTGGCCCCTCAGGCCCTCAGGGGCCACAGCCACAGTTTCCACAGCTCTGGGTGGGGGTGACCAATTGTGCCCCCTGCATTAACCATGCCTGCCTGCCACCATGAGACCACCAGGAGGAGACGGACTCTTTTGAACTCTCTCCAGAACTCCTAGGAGCAGTGCAATATGGGAAAAGGCATGCAGGCCTTGGTCACGCCTGTACCATGGCATCCAGCCCTAGAGGGCCTTAGTCCTTGCCTCGAGAGGGTGTCTGTTCCCTCGTTTAAGTGGCCTGGGATAAATAAACTGCCCTCAAGGAGAGCAGCTTTCCCCTGGACCCACAGGCGGAGTCTAACGTGACAGCTTGTACAAGAGGTTAGCTCACAGACACCCCTGGTGGTTGGTATAAGAGACCACAGAAGCGTTGTCCGAACTGATCAACACATGGTGGCCTCTGAGGTCTGGAAGGAAATGCTTCAGAGCTCGAAGCACGGTGTAGCGAATGGGGGATAAGAGGGACAAACTTATAATACAAATAAATTGAGTATATAGTTGACAGCACAGTCTGCCCGCATTCTCCACCATTATATGTAGCGAATTTAGCTCGCAAAAAAAAGGGAATATTTATAAGTAATTATAACGGGTTATAGTTACTCCTAAATATTTAAATTAAGTTGAATTGACGGTAATGGAATTAACATTACACTTATTTGTCTGTTCGTCCGGCAAAAAGACAATATTTTATATTAATTCTATAAAAGAGGTATCTCTCTGGCCAAGAAAGACGTAACCCCCTTTTACTTTATACCGTAAATTAAATTTAATTAAATAGAGCATGTAGTTCAGACCTGATGTTGCAGAAACTTTGCATTTATGAAACGTACTAAGAAACAATCACTTATGAAAAATACGGTGTTTAATGAATGAGACAAACACAACATATAACTAACTACACAAACAAAAAGAAATAAAGAAAATTAAAATGTTTATAAAATAAAAGAAAGTTGAAATTAGGAAAGGAGGAAGAGAAAGGAAAAGAAGAAGGAGAAAAAGGGAGGAAAGGCAGCTTAAGCTTCAAATTAATCACATCCTAACAGAGAAATCGTCACGGAAATTTAAATTCGCCTTAATTTTAAGGGGTTCAAACTTAACACGCATCTAAATTAGTTGGTAAACCGGTTACTTGCATTGACTTGTTGCACAAGAGTCCGGATGCGGTAGACAAAAGAATCTTGGATGAGTCGGTTAGGATGGAGTCAGATGTTCTCCCAGCTTCTCCTGAAGATCAGAGCAGTTGGTGTTTTGAAGATAAAGCTTGCTGGAAGATCTCAAAAGAGATTTGAGATCTCGTCCCGAAGAGTCGCTGCTGAGCTGTTCGAAGCGTCCGACTCTCCGGGCCATTGGGCCCCCGGGCCTTCAGGCCACGGGGGTCCGAGCCTTTCCGGTCGAGCCGAGTGAGCGAGTTGCTTTCTTGACTGAACACTGACTGGACCCGACTGAACTCTGACTGGTTGGGTTCAAGATGTTTTAAATGTCCTGAACCCCACCCATCCTTGAGGGAATGGCCAATGCTATGGCCTGAAATTTTGGAGGGAAAAACTTCCTTTGTTCATGCATCTGTGGGCATGGTTTCTGGGCTATACTTGCTTTTGAAAGACTTTAAAGTTTTATTCAAAGTGAATTAAGACGGTATGGTACATTTCATGATCAAATAAAATGCACCATTGTTTGAAAAATAAAGAAACAGATAATTTTGCGGTCATTTGGATACTAAACATGAAAAGGAATGAAAGTATAAGGCAGAGGTACATTAACTTACAGGAACCTCGTATCTTTCCACAAGTCTAAGGCTTGTAGGGCTCGCCATGTGAAGTTGATCATACAGAGTGGGTTGTCCCTCTAAGAGAACGCTCGGGTCCTGAGCCACCACTGTAGGGGTCTTATGTGCAGGAGGCAAGTGTAACCACATTGGACGCTACTGCCATCAGACCCAGCAATCTTAAAAACTGCTTCACAGTAAGTGACTGGCCTTCTCTCACTCTCTTGATGGCTGCAAGGATGGAATCAATACTAGCAGGAGACAAATGCGCCCACATAAGGGTCGAATCCCATACTATGCCTAAATGGGTGCTCTCTGTGATAAAAAAAGCACACTCTTTTTGCCATTCAGCCTTAATCCCAGCTCCTACACATGGGCAAGAATGACATCTCGATGCCAGACCGCCAGCTGCTCCGATTGAGCCAGAATCAACCAATTGTCAATATAATTTAGTATGCGGACACCCCTGAGTCTCAGCGGGACCAGTGCTGCATCCACACACTTTGTGAAGGTGCAGGGTGAGAGGAGGACCCGGTATTGGTAGGCTTCGGCCCTGAAAGCAAACCTCAGGAATTTCCTGTGAGACAGAATAATGGATTCATTAAAGAATTCTTCAGATCTATCGTGACAAATCAGTCCTCTGACCTGATTTGTGACATGACCTCATTCAGGGTCAGCATCCTGAGACTTAAAAGCGAGTGGATCTGCAGACGTAGTTCTATTATGGAACGCAACCCTCTGTCCTTTAATGGGAACTATAAAGTACCGGCTGTAGTACCTGGATTCCATGTTTGAGGGAGGGACTCTTTCCTTAGGAAAGTATCTACTACTTGTTCCATGACCAGAGCCTACTCGTCAGGGCGGGCAAGAAACGTACTGAATCATATAGCCTCTTTCTACGGTGCACAGGACCCACTGAGACACATCTGGCAGAACTTCCCAGACTGCTAGATAGTCTCTTAAGGCAATCAGTCTCTTGAAACTAAACTCTGGTGTGCCTAGAGCTGGAGCTATGCCCTGGTGCAGCTCTAGGGGCCTCCTGAGAGGCAGCAAACCCCCTAAGTCCCCTATGGTCTAGGGTGGAAATCAAGGTGGGCATTCGTGATTCCTGAAGCACTGATTGCGGCAAGGTTAACAAACCAGCTTCCTGAGGGTGAACCTGAGGGTGAACCGCCAATGGCCCTAGCGGTCTCTTTTGATTTGTCGGCCACTCGATATCGAGTTTGACAATGCCTTGGGTTGCTACTTCCAATAGTTGCTCGGATAAGAGGACTGTTCGAGGGTGTGTGTCTGAGGGTTTGCAGACATCCATTCCTTCCCCCTCCTCGCAGGAAGAGAGGCAGAGCTGCATGCTCTTGTTGCAAAGGGAAGAAACCACCAAATGGCCTGTTTCCAAGGGACAAGTCCATCTACAGATGCTCTACTATGTCCATCTGCGAGCCCCAGGTCCTCAAACGCCACATCGCCTCATCGTAAGTTGGGCCAGAACCGCAAGCAGCAGAAGCACCCTCCTCGAAGAGTGCTCTCTGGGAGTGTTAGCATTGACATGTGAGCACAATTTGTGCAGTCAGCTCCCTTGAGAACCGATCTAGCATGCTCCCCTCCCAAACAAGCGAAATATACTGGGGGCAAGGATAGACGCACAGCCGAAACGAATGCTTTGTTTTCTTAGTTGCCTTCATTATATATATATATATATATATATATATATATATATATATATATATATATATATATATATATATATATATATATATACACATACACAGTGGTGGGCTGTCAGGAACAGCAAAGCCTTCTCTGCTGGCCTAAACACTGACCTACATTTACAAGCTAAATTCTAATATTTGTTCCATGAAATTGTATTGATTTATTCCCAACAGTCTATTCTCTTCATTTCGTAGAGATTATCTTGCTGCACTAATTCCAGTATGTGGATGTGGATTTTTTTTGTCAGATTTTAGACTCTATTTGCTGCCATGTCAATCTAATCTGCCCAGGGTTTTAAAAGTCAGTACTGACTTTTAAAACTTGTGAGGAGAGTTCGGGGAAACCCTGCACCTAGCTAGCTTGTCTCAGCCTGGAAAAGGGTTTGTTTGCTATTTCCAGACTAGCGCCTATGAGCTGTACCACTGGCTTACAAATTACAAATACACTGGAGCAGTGCAAATTATTAGTATGCATCTCTGGCGAGTAGGTTGTATTTTATTTAAATTTGTAATGTTTTTGTCAAGTTATTAGACAAATATTGATTCTAAACTGCTGTAGGTGGCACATTTGTGGTTAAAGTGTAGAGGTTTGGCGCTTGCTTTAGTAAAAATGGTATTTACCCTCCATATACAAAATCCCTCTCTTTCTCTGTAATGCCATGCATTGTAATATTGCAGTTTTTTTTTTTTTTGTATAACATTGATGGTTTCTATAATCGCAACATGATAGTAGTGGTATTAAGAGGTGGATTAAGTTGGGTAAGTCCACACTGAAGGCCCAGGTACCAAATGCATGGCCCGCCACTGGTTCTTAGTGACATTCAAGGTTTTACACATGACCCAATAATCAAAGTCCTGTATTAGCTAGTATATGAGTTGTTTCTCAATCTTGAAGACTCAGATAGAATGCTGTGCATTTCCACTGGACGGATTACACACAAGATTCAAAGCGTAGACAACGTGGAAGCATTCCCAAAGCGTTACTGATGCAGCTTGAGTTTCTGAAGGGAAACAAAGCAGCGGTATTCGAGTGGCCACCACAAAGCTCTAACCTGAATCTTATAGAAATAGAATTTGTGGACTAAACAGAAAAATTGTGTCTGGGTAAGCAGGCCAACAAACCTGAGTGCTGCACCAGTTTTATCAGAAGGAATGATCTGCTTTACATATTTATATTTATATATGAGCTCCATTCATGCCACAACCTTTACTTCTTTGCTTTATTCTGGTATTTATTTTACAAATAATGACACCAGTACTGTAATAAAGAATATTATGGTAGTAAATGTGTGATATTATTTGTTGTAGCTTTGTATGTAGAGAGGAAATAAGTCATGTAATATTGTATGGGTTTATGCAAGTTCAGATATTTTAATTGCATATTTAATATAATATTTAAAACAAAAATAAAGATGAACATTACATTTTAATGAGAAAATCAAAACCTGCACATAAGCACAACAACGGAGAACCATAGAAAGACATAAGTGCTAATTATGAGTAAATCAGTGAATCAAGTGAAAGAAAATCATGTGACATGAGCAGCGGCTGAGATGAAAGATGTAGAGAAATGTAGTCTGTGTCTTTTGGACAAATCTAAATGTATTTATATTAAGTATGTTTTTTAAATAGATTGGGAACAGCACCTTTAGAACCACCAAACTGAACAGTGGGACCCACCAGGGTTAGGGTTAGTCCCCTGTTCACAATGCTGACTCATGACTATGCAATGAACAGCTTGAATCACATCAAGTTTGCTAATGACATGACTGTGATGGTTCTTAACAGTGAGAACAGTCAGCAGAAGTGTTGCACAGCCAACCTGTTTCTCAATGCGGATAAAACAAAAGTGGTTGTTGACTTCAGGAGGACACGTACTGTAGTGATTACTTCCCTGAACATTAACGGCTCCTCTGTGAAGATCGGCAAGAATATTAAATTCAATGGTGATGCATAACCAAAAAATGACAGCAGTTTCTCAGCTCCTTGAGAATAATTTTCAAACAATTTTACAAAGTTATACATAGGGCCCAGTAAAAGCATCCTAAGCAAGTGCATCACTGCCTGGTTTGGGGAATTGCTGTGTCTTGGATTGCAAAACCTACAGCGGATAATGAGAATGGCTGAAAAGATCATCGGGGTCTCTTTTCCCTTCATCATGGACATTTACACTACACGATGCAACTGCAAAGCCTCCAGCATTGTGGCTGATCACACCCCCCCTTACACACACTTTTCTCTCCCACTATGTGGAAAAAGGTACTAAAGCATTTAGCCATCATGTTCATCCCCGCAACAGTTTCCTTATGAAAGCCACACACACACACACACACACACACACACACACACACACACACACACACACACACACACACACACACACACACACACACTAATGAACAAAAGCATCAACATTCTGCATAAAATGGCTGTTTTGCACAAATTGCTGCTAAAACATTCAGTATTTACAAATACAGAACATATTATTATATGGACACTATCCATGTACCGTAATTTCCGGACTATAAAGCGCACCCTTATATAAGCCATTGAATTTTTATTTTTAACATAAATAAGCCGCACTGTCTATAAGCCGCAGGTGTCTTCACTGAAACTAATGAACTTTACACAGGCTTTAATGAAAGACACTAGATGCAATAATGTTGCGCTTCTATTAGGAGCATAGCGGTATTTCGGAAATAGCATGTCACTGCATTCTTCCGGTATTACTGCGTGTGTGTGCATGTGAGACTGAGGATTATGTGCTTATTATTTTCTGATGCTCATTTCTAAGTTTCTTTGACTAACCCGTAATGCTGTTGGCAAGAAAAATAAAAAAGCACGAGTTTTGGAAACCTGTCTGTGCTTATATGATTTCTGTTGCAACTGGAATTACCGAGCTCTCCCTTCACCCTGACTCAATGCGTTACAACGGCTTGTATCTAAACAGTAGCAAGTATCAAGTCATTGTTCACTTTCTTCCTCCTTCCTTTCACAACTACAGTGGAACCATGACCTACAAGTGCATTAATGTACGAGTTTTCTGAGGTACGAGCGGTCACTCGGTCGATTTTTTGGCTTTGTTACACAAGCAAAAAATTGAGGTATGAGCTTGAGACGCCGCTGCTAGATGGCGAAGCGAAGCCAGAAAGCAAAGACTGTGACGAAAATTAAGATAAGCAAAGAAGAAAAAGTAAAGATTTTAAAGTTTAGGGATACATAGTGTACAGGAGTGATAGTAAAAAACGAGTTCTCCCTCCGCCTCCGCGTATCGCCCCTACCCCCCCTCCACACACACACACACACACACACACACACACCCCACCGGCGTTTTCGTTAGCCCAAGTCGTCTCATCTCCAAGGAAAATACATTAAATAAAACCTCATTATATCTTTTATGTTTTTATACAAGATTTGTTATTTAGAAATGTATTTTCCAATTTATTAACATGAAACATAAAAACGGGGTGTCATTTTGAGGGTTGGAACGAATTAATGCCATTTTAAGTATTTTCAATATGGGAAACTGATTTGATGTGGGCGAGCAAATGGAGATACGAGTATTTCTCTGGGGAGTTTATCTTTTGTCATCGTCGTGCGCCACCGGTGGAAGTATTTTCTCCCGAAGCCGTGCAGCTCAGAACACAGGTGAGGTGCGTTTTTTCTCGTTACCGTTCGGAAATTTCATTGGTCTAACGTTATGTCACTTAGTTTTTTGGCTTGAAGTTTGTAAAACCGGGAAAAACCCAGGAACAATCCATAAATTAACCGCTTTGTTGTTTAAGCAGCAGGGTTCAAAACGTGGGGAAAAATGTAGCGGCTTATAGTCCGAAAAATATGGTAATTTGCATTATCCCAAATATTCTGTACTCATCAGTGCTGCAATGTCACTGTAGCTACTGTGTCACTGTCTTATTTTGTTTTTGCATTAAATGTTGCTTAATGTAGTGTCCTAGTATGTTTTGTTTCATTTCTTGTTAATTAATGTTGCCTTATGTATTACCTTGGTCCTGGAGAACATTGTTTCATTTCACTGTGCTCTGTACTGTATATGGCTGGAATGACAATAAAACTCGACTTGATGTATTCACATAATGTATAAAACACATGTCTGATACAAGTCTTTGGTTTTGGTGAACTCTGTCCAAGATAGGCACCTCACACCCAAATCTGTAGCACTTAGTAAATACTGTAACAGTGCATACAATTCCTCACCTTTGCACACTAACCTCGACTCGGGGAAATGCCAGGTGTTTTATGTCACTATATTGACTGTCATATGGCTTTTGAAAAAAAACTCAAACATACAGCAGATCATAAATATAGTAATAACATTACAGGTAGTGTGGAAAGGTCATTAAGGTCAAGGGAGGATGACCTTCTAAATTGAAAGTCTATTTCATAGTGAGGGAGCAGCAGAGCGTGCATTCAAGACATGAGTTAAGGTGAGGAGGAGCTCAGTACATACAAAAAGAGTTTCTAATGCTATTTAAGGATATCCTGGCTGTGTTCAGTCCCAATATTCAATATTTTTCGGTTTTTGTTTCAGTTTAAATCTGCTATATATAAGCATTTTTTATGTAGTAAGACTAAAACATTCACAGTCGATTATCCACAGGCAATAAAAAGAAACAATTTTATGTAATGCAGTGTTACAACAAGAGGCAAGCACAAACCATGCTACTTTTTTATTCTCTTATCTTGCATGAACTATTTATAATTGTGAGACTGTTTAGATAATAATGAAAAGTTTGTGGTGCATCGGGTCCTTCCTGTTATCCCAGATTATGTTTAAACACTGTTTCAGGTTTAAAATAGAAAAGGCACCATTTTACTATGTATTGCACATGGTTTGGTCTATGCTGTGTTACTTCAGGAGTCTATAATTAGGTCTGACAGTCACATCTACTTCTACTCTCGATGTGCATTTTTGGTAATCACGGTCATAATGGATGTCAAATGAAAAAAAAAAAAAAAATACCACAGCCTATCATTTATCACCCTTAATCATTTCCCACAGATTCCTCAAGACCATGTTTATTGAACGCATCTATCTTTTTCCAGCTCAGCTGCCGGACAGAAACGGATCACAGCGGCATTGAGATTTAAAGACTTTCCTTGAGTGTCAGACCGAACTGACAGATCTTAATTCTTCCAAATGCTAACTGTTAGCTTGTGTGAAACGGGTAGGAGTGCAGAACGAGACATACATACAAGCTGAGATATGCAACTCAGAGTGGGTGCCATGATGTCTGGCTGAATAAACAATGTGTGCATTGTAAAACGGCCCAGAATTACGCTTGGTGAAGATCTGAGGGGGCAAATATTTTTAGTCACATGCAGAAGACAGTGGGTACAGTAGGTGTGAGTCTGTGCATGGGTGCAGTTTGACACAATCACTTTATTTAATCTTTAGTACTTAAAAGCCAACGGAATTAATGATAATAAAAATAAATAAAACTGGAAATGGAAACTTTCACTTATAGAAAAATGTATGCGGGTGAATTGTACAATTATACTACACTCTTACTAACTTTTCCTGAAAGTCCTTTTGCTGCTGAAAATAAGTAGCACTGTAGTCTAGATTCAGATCAAATACAGAGATAAATAATTCATGAAAGTTAAAAGAGAGAGGGATAGAACGAGAGAAGGAACAAGAGAAAGAGAGAGCAGGGAAAAGTCTATTTTTGCATTCATTCAAGAGAAGGTTATGACCCTCATTAATGCCCTCAGATAGGGGAAGGGGACCTTTCAGATTGCAGACTAAAAGAGAAAGGGATGGTGTTAATGATGAAGAGAAAGTCCAACACACACACACCCACACACACATATATATATATATATACACAGAGGTTTTGTGTTTAGAAAGTTTTCTGACAGCCAGCTGGCAAGACACTGATTCCTGTTTAGCCTGTGGTGCCTTGTCTATACGTAATAACCTCCCTCATGAATATTGCAGCCCAGCTGAATTATTTATCCTCCTGTGTTCAAAATTACACACCAAACAGTTTCAGACACCCGTAAGGCCAGAGGAAGCATTTTGGAAGAGGGAGATAAGTAGGGTAGCTTAAAAAAAGTTCATTTGATTTAGTCCTTCATTTATATGGAGACTTCTAGATTGGTTTCCCTCTTCTATGGACAAGCAAACAGAAAAGGTGTTGGTTTATTTTCCACAGTTACTTAAATGTTACTGTGTTCTTAAAGGTGACAAATTGCATAATGACTGAAGTAATGTAGAAAGTGGTAATACATTTTAGACAGCAAGTAAGCTAACAGTCTGATCACCCAAAGTGTAAGAATTCACACCTCATTAAGGCCTGGATATAGGGTGAGTTTGGCAGGGGGTAGCTTTGCTTATGACAAGTCTCTTCAGCCCTGTGTGAATTTGTTCCCAACGTGCCTTATATAGTACCTTATTTTGACTGTTAGTACTGTATTTATGTAGTAGACCTGTCTGAATATTCAGCCAAATGTCCTACACCCTGGACAGTTCATTACTGTCATGACCAGCGCTTCATGGGTTCCAGGCCAACATCACAAATCCATCCTGTACCCACTGAAGCCCAGGCATCAGTCTAAATCATAATTGACTATCTATGTAACATGATGCTAATTAGAATACAATGTCACTCAACAGAAACGTAAAATCATGCCATTGTATGAACCCGCTAGTGATGCCTGCCGACTTTGTTCACTTAACCTCTCTACTGAGGCTGCCAATAGAAGTTTTTCACTGATTTTGCTGTCTGCCTGCATTATCATTCTCCTTCTTCTTCATCATTATAAGCAGCAGCAGTATCAACAACTAACTTGAAGCCTAGACATTTAGTTTGGAGTAGTAGGCAGGGGAGGCCCCCTACAGTACATAATGAACTACAGAGAAACTAAGATTCAGTTGGAGCAGCAGCTGAAGAGCCTGAAGACATTAAAGTAAATGGTAAACAGGAAAGTGTAGGACTCTCAAAGCAGTAATGTTGCCAGCCTGATCTTAAGGATGGTTGAGTTGGAGGTAGGAATGGGTCAGGAAATTGACTGCCATTGATAAACCGAATTTACCAAATATACCAAATGTAGAGTTTGACAAAAAAGCCTCTGTAGTTCATAATGTGGGAAACAATGTTTTCTCTTGTAAGGAACAGCAGGATATATAGACAAGTTGATTAAACAAAAACAGGCATCAATTAGTGGTTTATGCTATAGACTTTGCAAGGTTCATCTGATTCATCTTGACATTTCTTATGACACCACTGACAAGGTGTCCAGGTGTACAATAAAACATGATATAACAAAGAAAAAATAGGGTGAAGTTTAATTATTTCCTAAACCAAATACACGAAGAAAAACATTATCTGGATAAAACAAATTGGAAGACATTGTATGCCTGCCACTTACACATGCATTTTGTCTGGTCAGTGGTTGTTGAATTCAAACGTATAGCCTGTCGGCAGTGACTTTAGATATATGACCAAACCCAAAATGTGCAATCATTAACCTTTATTTTGTACAAAAAATGTGTAATGTGAATTAGACTTATTTAAAAAAAAAAAAAAAGTTGTAGTAGAATTCATAATGTTTGATGTGAAAATTGTGTAAAAGGAATTGACATTTCACATTACAGTTTACAATTCTTAGCATAGCAGTACCAACAAGGGACCAGAGGCAAAAGGCATTAAAATTAGATAATAACATTAAATATGATAGTGTAAAGCAAGAAGCCCAAATAATTAATAAATAGTTTGGGCTTTTCTTTGACTGCATTTATGTTTTGGTGACAGTTATGTTGCAGCAAATTTTATCAGTTGTTTGATTTGCTGATTCTTTTTGTGTTTTAATGGTAGCTGGGTCATTTTCCAGTTTGTTAAATAAAAATTCTGACTGATTTCCTTTGTGTTTTGGAAGCTGTTTTTTTTTAAATGTTTGTGGAGAAAATGTATTTCATGGAAAGACATAATTTTGACTAAAATATTTAAATTAATCAGGCCTATTCCACATGACAGTGCCCTTCTGTGCCATTTTCCTGTAACTTTTCCAGCTGCTACCTTTTTACAGCAGAACTGATCATTGGCATAAAGAAACCTGCACACCACATTATCACATTATCTATGTTTTTTGTTATTTTTGAGCAAATGATCAACTGATTGGCACTCAAATTTTAATGGAGCCTTATTTTTTCTCATTACCCATCACCATCATTACTGAAAGTGAGCCTAGTGGGCTTTCATTACTCATGGATTCCAAGCCAGAGTAACATGTGCATTTACTTCTATTGTCTAAATGGGTTACTGAGTGTGTGAGTGTATCAAGCTTCTGCATTTTGTATACATAGAGATGGTTCTTAGCAGTGGCGGGCACTCAGGGACAGCAAAGCCTTCTTTGCTGGTCTAAACACTATTAGAAGCACTGACCTACATTTACAATCTAAATTCTAATATTTGTTCCATGAAATTGTATTAATTTATTCCCAAAAGTTTATTCTCTTCATTCCGTAGCTTTTCTCTTGGCTGCACTGCTTCCAGTACATGTATGTGGATGTTAGATTTTTTGTCCAATCAGATTTCAGCCTCTATGTGCTGCCATGTCAATCCAATCTGCACAGGGCCTTTAAAGTCTGTTCTGTTGGCTTTTTACCATAGTCTCCTCAAGATAAAGCTCTGTTCCTTTAATAATCAGATTTCAATTTCGCCTCATAGGGCCAACTAGCTGGTCCAGAATAGCGTCAACATTTTCCCGTCCTCTGATTGGTTGGTCAGAGGGAAAATATTACAGCCAAGTTCGACGGACAAAACATGTCTGTAGTGTTCTGCAAACATAAATACATCTGAGTTTTTATGCCTACGGAAAAAAAATTATTTAGTTGACCTCGGACATACTTAAAAATAAATTTTCAAGAAAAGCTAGACATTGTCAGGAAAGGTCGGCCAACCCCGAACCTTGCTAGCTTGTCTTAGCCTGTGAAAGTGTTTGTTCTCCACTTCCAGACCAGTGAATATGAGTGGTACCACTGGATTACAGCCTCTGAGGAGCAGTGCAAATTATGAGTATGCATCTCTGTTGAGTAGGTTGTATTTTATTAAAATTTTTGTTTTTGTCATGTTATTAGACAAATATTAATTCTGAACTGCTCCAGATGATGTAGGTGGCACAGCTGTGTCAAGTTAGTGACATCCAAGATTTTACACATGACCTATTAATCAAAGCCCTGTATAAGCTAGTATGAGTTTTTTCTCAGTTTTGAAAACTCAGATAGGCAGATGTTTTTTGAATGCTTTTAAATTTTCATTGAAATTCCCCTTTTAAGTTAGACCAAAGTCAATTTGGAACCAATGGATTTTCCTCTGAGTGCCTGAACTGCAAACGTGGTGAGTCGAAATGTGCATACTGTGCAAATGCAATTATACTGGCAAAAACACTGTCTATTTCATGGATAGTTGCCGAAGATACATTTGGGCTTGTGGTAATTGATGTGCACCATTGGACTAATGGGAAGAAATTTCATTCAAAACTGTATTCAACTTTAATCGCTCCTTAGTAATAGGGATTGTCAAGAAATACCTTTGAATACATTTGCCTTTTTCTTCACTTCATATTACTGTATATTCAATTTGCCTATCATGTATAAGATATTCAGTGGTAAGTTAAAACTGTTACATATTATTTTAAATAGCTTATTGTACTATTAAGCAATTAAATGACAGATACAGATGTCTAAGCTACCTAGTTGTGCATGTGTCAATTTACACTTCACCACAAAATAACAATTGACTGTTTACTGTCTACTAAATACAAGTATTATCATCAAAGCAGCCAATCCAACATGACCTCATAATCATGAATACATAATTTTTGGTATGAGCCACCTGTCAGAACTCAGACCCTGTGGCTCTACATTTAGATCAGTTTTGAGCAATTACTAATAAGTTACCAATAAGTCTAAAAATACCAAATATGTAAACAGCCAGACTAAATGAAGAATATTCCAGTCATGAGGTGAGAAGGAGCAAATCACTTTATTGCAGTCAATACAACCCGATTCTAGATTGCCTTTCAGGAGAGAGCTTTCTTAACAGCAAGACACCCGTCAGTTATCACGGACAAGTGCAAATTCACATGGCAAATCTTTCACTTTTTATACCCCAAATTTACATATTATTCTCTAACTTCTCCACCTTACTACATTACATACACCAATAATTTTGCGAGTTTTTGCATATCCCACCTTTTGCTTATGTGTTTTCTGGTTAGTGTATACCTTTTCTTGGTAAAATGCCACCCCTATCCAGGAGGCCTCATTCACCTCCATACATTTATAATTTAAATGTACCATAAACATCTAATGTTGACCATTCCTTCGTCTTAAAAAAATCCCCCGAACATGCATTTTACCACTTAAAAAACAACCACAATTCTCACACCTTTTTGTTTTGATTGCTTGTTTTGTGATTTCCCTTCTTTGCAAAAATTCCCTTGTCTTTTCATATGCTGCCCAATCCCTTGATCCTCCCCTAGTAAAATCTTAGACACCATAATAGAAATACTACTACTACTACTACTACTACTACTACTACTACTACTACTAATAATAATAATTATTATTATAATAATAATAATTATAATTATAATAATAATGATAATAATCTTCCCGTGGGCTCACCACCTGCAGGAGGGACCGTAAGGGACGGTGCTGTGAGGATTGGGCAGCAGTCGAAGGCGGGGGCCTGCTTAGACTGCTGCCCCCGCGACCCGAATTACGGATAAGCGGGAGAAAATGAATAAATGAATGAATGATAATAATAATTATAATTATAATTATTATCATTATTATTATTATTATTATTATTATTATTATTATTATTATTATTATTATTATTATTTGAAATTTACAAAATAACTTGTATCTTTATTTTCCTATATGAATTCTAAACAGTGAACTCATAAAACAAGTTTTATCATGTACATATTATAAACTTGTAAGTATACAGTCATACCTAAAGTAAAGATTATAGGACTTAATTCCCATAGCTGAGTCCAGGCTTGAATACAGACACCTATTCCAGAATTCATGACTAGTGGCATGTGAACACCTGCTACACAGCTTTAACTGGTCATGCTGTGCCCTTGAGCAAAGAACTCAACCCTCATCTGCTCTTGTCCACTTGCAATACATTGAAACAGGTACACAGCAGTGTATACACAATAAAGCTTTAAATACTCAAATTTAGGTGGTTATGTGTATATATAAATATATTTAAATTGTATATAGTTATATTTAACAAATGCAATTAGATTTTTTTTTCTGGTTCAAACTATATAAATCTGCCTGATATTCTGTCAAATGTTATTTTGTTTTATATATCTATTGCATACAATTTTGTCCTTATAAATAAAAACAAATATAATATAAATATTCACTCTATTTTAGATTTGCTGATAGACATTTAATTACATTAGAATTAATTTTTTTATATTTCTTGTCATTTTGAAGTTATCAATCAAACTAAATCATTTTAAAGCAGATAGAGATGAAACTATGACAACATGCATAAATAATTGATGAGGCTAGGGCGGTATTTATGTTTAGTTTTTACATCAATAAACCAATATGAAGCTTTTAGCTTTCTGCTCTTTATTAACCTTGTGCCGGAAAATGTTTAAATAAGCACAACCTCATTGTATGAAAACCTGCACTAGGTTTTTGTCACTGGATAAACCCCATCAATAAGTATAATTCACAATACTGCTAGAAAATATAAAGAAACAAACGTAGTAATCTCAGATTCTGTGCGTTAATGAGCTGATTGCAAATAGACTGAGGGCATCAATATGGCTTTTACTGACAACTGGAATACTTTCATAGAAAAGCCTTGTTTTTGGGGCACAGTTCTCTACTTTTATCAGTGAATTATGAATAGCAATCAGCAAAATGTGATGCAAATAGCTTCTCCTCAGCATACTGTCTCCTATTCAGGCTGTATTGAATGAACCTAAGTGCCCCCACAAGTATCAGAAGTTCAGCAACTGATAAAACATTTTTTTTTTTTACATAAAATAATGAATCTATAAAAAAAAAACCCATATTAATTAATCAAATAGAATGACTTTATTAGTTGTGAAAAACATTAAACAGCATTAAATGTACTGTAAATTACTTTGTGACAATCAAATTTTTTATATTGACTGAAACCTGACCTAGCAAGATGAAACTGCAATAAACAGTAACATTTAAATATACCTGTAAAAAAATAAAAAAATAATGAAGTAAATAAATAATTAGAATATTGGGGCTGAATGATTTATTAATTAGGGCATGTTGATTAGGCAAATATTCTTGTGACTAAAATATTATTGGCTTAATAAATAACAATACTTGGATACTTAAGTCCATTGGAAGGCAAATACTTTCTCTTCCTCTAAAAGGGGGTTGGGGGGGTTAGGGGGTTCCAAGGTTGAGGAGCTCAATGAGGTTGTGACTCATGCTGTCGCCAAGCTGGATCTAGCTTGGCTGTCCGTAGAGCGGAAAGCCCCTCCGTCCAGCCAGCTTGACGAGCAATTTCAGCCACCAGAGGTCTACCATTCTTTCTGGCCTGCCCCAAAGCGGCGTTGTACCTTAATGTTATGGGGCTGAAAGAACATGGGTATAGGGCAGTGCCCCGGGGTTAAAGAAACTAGCTAGCTACCTCCCTGGGTGTTGCATCGTCTCTGAAGGCCCCAACATGGTGCTGGTGGGTAAGCTGTATTCTTCAGCATGTCAGGCCGCTGCATGCCTGCACACCATGGTGGTGAGACAGGCATATCAGGCTGACCTGCTACAAGAGCTGGACATGGGAGGCATCTTGGCGGCCATGAGGTGCAGGAGCTCCACTGCATGGCAGGTCTGGCTTTTTTTAAAACCACCAAAGAGACCGCTAAGGCCATTGGATAGTCTATGGCCGCCCTAGCCTCGACAAAGAGGCACCTATGGCTCTGGATTTGTTCAACAGGGATAGGGCCATACTGCTGGATGCCCCTATACTCAAGGTTTCAGTTTGAAGCTACTACAATTTTTAATTCTTATTAAATACTGTATTACCAAATAGCATCATATTTTTTAAAATCGTATAATTTTGTAAAGGTTTCCCATTTAGAGCTGCAAATATTATAAATGCATATCTACAGTTTTTGCATACTCCTTAGGTTTTATGTAGAACTGGTAGTTATATACAGTAGGTTAAACATTTTGCAGTCTCCAACTCTTCCTTCAACCAGCCAGGGTAAGAAAATTATGAAAGCAGAGCATCATTTTAAATTTTCTGAAAGAGCTACTCACAACATCTGGCTATGAAGTTACCATATAAACACCAAGAAACAGTACAAAAAGCAGGAGCAAAAAGAAAAAGAGTGAATGGGAGAGAACACATTTCATTCTCACTGGTTCTGCCATGTGCCAGAACCTAGATACTGCTTTGCATCATTTGCTCATAATATTTAATTTACATGATGCATGATCATTATTTTTTCCCTTTGGAGTTGATGTCAGTAAGCAATTTTTCATTTTTCCTCTTGCCCTTCAGATGCACATCAAATCCATCATCATCAGGGAATCAAAGCTGGATGTTCTGAGGCAATTGCAGGAATGCATAATCATACATTTGCCTACAGCTAGATTATTTGGTCTATCGCTGCACCTTAAAAGCTTGTTTCCAAACACACTGTTTGCTGTCTTGTCCTTCAAAGCCTGAAGTGTTGGGGAGAGCCATTAACAGCTGATTTGCCACACATATCACAGAACTGCAGGTTGCTGGCAATTGACATATTCAGGCTCATTTTTGGAACTGACTGAAGTGGAAGTTGGGTAAGCATAAATAATGCTATTTAACATTTTGGAATTGCAGCACGCTTTTTCAAGAGGAGTGACTTTATTACTGGCTTATTATTTCCCCAGCTGTCTGAAAAACGACTGACCATGAACATCATCTATATTTTTTCATATACAAGAAAAAAGAATGGTACATGGCAAACAAAATGTAAAGGCCTGTAGCAATGTAAGCTAAGCTAGCCAGTTATCTGAAGATATATAGTTTAAATATGATCAGATTAATAATCAGCGTAGCTAGCATAATGTTCTTGTACCATTGGCAAGTACCAATTTTTTTTGGGTCATCCAGTAACAGGTATTAGGTATAAAGCAGTGTACAAGATAATTAGGAATCTAGCTAAGATTAAACCAAATGTTGGTAAAAAAACATTAGGCACATCTGTATTCACACTGTATCTCTTCACTCTAAAATGTCTCTCCATCCATCTGGAATTATAGGTCTTATTTTTCTACTGTGGAAGCACTGGACATATTAGATCCAATTTAATTAAATTTCCACAAAGCGAGGTACAACAAATATTTTATATATATATATATATATATATATATATATATATATATATATATATATATATATATATATATATATATAAAATCGGGTAAGCCGATTACAGCTTTACTAGCGATTTAGCTGTTATTGTGTTGCATGTACAGAAAAACAGTCAAGAATACAAGGCTACAAATGCAGCACAAAACGACAATAAAGTGATACACAGGAATGCCATCTTGTGGGAAAAAACATGTAGAAACAGACAGACTGACTGTGAAAGCTGATTGTAAACTATCATAATTGCTTCTGTTTGTGTATGCAGCAGCATATAAAGAATCAATGTAAGTAAGTAAACGGGTTCACTGCCTGCTAAGATTGTTTAATATCCTTCACTGACTTGTATTTCCAAAGCGCTTACCCTCAAACCATATCCTCAAGAGGGCCGAAATATTGCATCGTAACCATATTATGACATTTCCTCAGACAGACAATTAAAAACACCTAATGCTAAATGTGTCCAGTGGGTAGTGGATAAATTACATTACTGTCCACATGCTCTGTTTCCCACAGAGCATCTAAAGCATTTAATTTCTAGTTATCCAAGCCTGCATGTCCCACCAGATGTAGTATAACAACTGAAGAGGGAGTGTTTTTCTGATGTTCATTCATCATGCTACATTAAATGCGTAATAAGTGAGCGCTTACAGATAATTAGAAAATCCTTTGTTGGCTTTAGTATTATACTGCATAAGCTCCATATCATGAGAGTGAGTAAAGATAAAGTTACTAGGTTTATTAATTAGCCAGTGTGTGTAGTGAATACGATCTCTAATAATGCTACCTGGTCACTTTTCATTCATCTGCATGAAGCGCTGAAAAAATCAGAATAGCGATAAATACGCTCCATCCATGTAAGGAAGTGAAGTCTTTGGTCCTTGGACGTTTCTGGTTAGCTAACTCAAAATGTCAAAATAGGTAATAGTAAAACTAGGACTATGTTGTTTGTTCTCTCAGACCAGGAACTAACTTGCTGTCGGAAAATTAAAGTGTTTAGATTTCCAAAAAAACCAAACACAACGTAACGCTTAAATTACCGCAGTGAAGTCTGGATACTGACTAGCAACTCAGATATCTACTGTTATATAAAACTAAAAACACATTAGCTAATAAATATGAATTAGTATTAGTACACACAGATGTCTCAAACTCTTTCACACACACTGTTTCTGGCAGTCACTTCACACTTCACGTAATCTAACCACAAACATTTTAAAACGAATGAAATAATTATCTATGCAATAACTTATAAAGGAACACATTCTGTAACATGCATGGTGTTATACACTAGCTTCACTGCTCTTACCCCGTGCACGCACGTTAGTGAGTTCTTGGCTTTGTTTATCACCACTGCCGTCAGAACACCGACAGAAAGCTTAGAAGATCACAACATTTGGTTTATTGAACATCTGGAGGGTAAAAATCATACATTAGCCACCATAGATTAAACAGTGCATCTCATCTCTCTCTCTACAATCTGATAACTTGTTCGCAGACTGTTCTTTCCCGCAATTCCAAATCACTGTTCTCGCGGTATTATCTCCAGATCTTTTATAAAGCTGTAGTACATTATTTATAACCCTGAATTCCACTCCCTACAATGCAATAGAAAATATGTAGCAATGCAATTTATTATTAGCATTGAAATACAGACTTACCCGGCTATGCAAGTGCAATGCGAACTAATAACCTCCCCGGTTACCTTAGCAATGAAAAAAACAGGGGACGTTTTGACAGCGTGTGACGCTCCAACCCTCACCAAACACAAGATAAATATCATCCACATTGTATGACCAAATGTTTCCGGCTTTCTTACAAAGGAAGTAATTGTAGGCATTCAGACATTGATATGTCTTTACTGCTTCTCTTGTCTAGACACATTCTGTCTCAACCAGATAATAATACATGTCTGGATGCGGTATTTCAGGTAAATGTTTAATGTTGTGTGTGAAAAGTTGTCGCTTTCATGTCTGATTTAAGGGGTCTGGTAATTCAAGGTTATCTATTTTTATCTTTTATAAATTTGGGAACTAGTAGGAATATATGAAAAAGTATGTTAATCATTTTGTTTTGACAGCTCAATGATTTAAAAATTATTTCATATTAAGCCTATTGCACATTCAGTTTGAAGAAGACCATCTTTCTATCATTTTGGAAAGATTATTATCTCTTCTTGCAGCATTATGTAGGTTTTAACTTTTTTGTTACTGATACCTTTTAGTTTTACACTCTCCTCTAATACTTTAGACACTTATATAAACATTATAAACATCTTAAATGACAGCTTGCAAACACTCAAAATCAGAGGGGCACAAGTACATAACATACTTTACAGATGTGTACAGACACAAATGTTGTACCTTATTACTTTCACCTCAGCCCAAAATATACATTGATTTGCAGTGTATTTTAAAACTTTGGCACTTTTTTGGCCATTAGTGTAGATAAATCTGTTTGTACCTCTTGCAATAAAGCAAGAATTTTACTGAATGTTGTACTCTGTCTGTACTTGAGCACTTGGCAATAAACATGCATTTAACCCGCATATAATCCTCCAAATACTAAGGATCTCTATGTCATATCAGTAAAACAAAAAAATGGCTTTAAATTATAATTTGACTGCTTTCCTTCATCCTATGATGACATATTTGCATCTTGTTGGGCATGGTCTATTGACTGATAACAACAATGTTATCCACAGGGTTCAACGGCTGGTTTGATAAGTAAAAAAAATGTAGATCAGAGCTCAACCTGGTTAAACTTCAATGTGAGATTTTGAAGGGACATGTTACACAGTGTCATCTATCCTCAGAACACCATTTGAAGGAATATCAGTACAGTTCCAGAAACGCATTGCTAAGACACTTTGAAGCTTTCGGCTGGTGGCTTATGTGTCCTAACACCTTACTAAGACTGTTTATGTTGGCTTCTTCTTCAATTTGTCACCTGTCTGTATTGGCACAATATAAGTGAATTGCATTGAAAGGACAAAGCCCAGACACAGCGCATAAACGACATAAACACACACACACACACACACACACACACACACACATACACACACACACGCATATGAATTAAATGACCTTCAGATAACATCCACTAAATCTCTTTTAGAATGTAGTAGATTGTAAATGGAGCATTACAACCCGAGTGATGATTCTTTGCCATATTTTTTATTTTATTTCTTTTTTTCAGGTAAAATCTGTCAGGCTCATTTATGCTTCTAAAAAACATGCCTTTGATCTCAGCAACAAGCAGACTGTCTGACTAATAAGGCTACACCTGGAAAAAACAGTGTAAATGGTGTTGATGTTATGGAATAAAACATTTACGTTGAGCAGTTCAGTGGTGCAGTGGGAATCATCAGCTCCAGAGTTTCCGATTTGATCCCAGGCTTGTGTTTGTTAAGCTTGTTCTGCCAATGTTCACATGGATTTCTTCAAAATGCATTCGAAATCTGGCTGCCACCAAATCAAGACAGCCATCCAAGTACATAATTCATTTTCCTAATTACAAAAAGAACAGAGCGAACTTATTAGCTCAGTTGCAGTCTAAAATGGGAAAGAAGGAAAGAAGTCTAAATATGCTGTGAGAATTATTAAATCAAGGTTATTAAATTATACCTTGCATACTTTGTTTATTAATAACAATTTGCTCGGGTGCCTTGCAAACGTTATTCGGTTACAAGGACAAGAAATTAACTCAATCATAATTGCACAGAGCACAAACAATTTGGAATAATACATTTCAGATAGTGTATGTGTGTAGGTATGGGAACAAGTGTACAAATTGTGCAACAAACAAATGCATCAGAAACATGGATTGTATTGATATTCGCTAATACATTTCTAATGGCATTGTAACTGTAAAAGCTGGTCAAAGGAGTGTATTTGTAACTGATTTAAAGTTCATGGGCATATTTAGGTCATTTGCTGTCATTCCTTATCTATACCATGCAGACCCTTGAAAAGTGGACAATTAATGGCTGAACTCATCCCATCTTCTGAGGTTGTCCAGAGGAGTGGCAGCTCTACTTGGATGTTGTAACACCAATCTGGGAAATGCTTGATAAGACACAGTTAGATCCCCTCACCTAAGCCAAGTCAGCATATTGCTAATTGGGGCTCTCTGTGGCATGGCTGGACAGCATGCTGTGGCAGGTTAGCATTCTGGTTGGTGGAGATCATCACAATAGTCTATAGCTAAAAAAAAAAATACCAATAACACTCAACCATCAAGTACATTTTCTAGGTTATTTCCCAACACTTGTATTATCCCTCACCTCTGAAAACCTTTCCACTTAGTATTTACATGTATCCTCATGACATTGCTAGAATACTTAATCTGGCCATTCGACATGTTGAAGTAGATCTAGTTGTCACATGGAACGTATCCAATCGTATTTAAGTGTACTTAACCTTGTGTTCAAGAGTACATTATTTCACAGTATAACCTGCTAAAAAACAGCAGCATATATTTAAGTAAAAGCTAACACACCGTGCCTTATATGATTAGATACATCACATTAGCTTACTGAAGTTATTTCAAACAACTAGTGCTTGTGTTACCCGTTGCACTGTTATTTGATAGTCCAGTTTTTGAGGAATTGATTGCCTCAAGCTGCTCCACTCATATTTTTTATATTAGTTCTCTTCTTTTTCCAAGGCTTCTTTTTACTGCACAACTAATGATAAATTCTTAACATACTTAATCATATAAGATATTAAACAATGACTTATATTAAAAAAATAAAATAAAATTACGCTTATAAGATCAAATTGTATTTTAAATTAAAAAAATCGGCTTTGTTTTGATTCAAAAGTTTTGCTATGCTAAAACATATTCTGTAGTGGCATCTAGCATAGTTTACGACTTGAAAGACGGCTTTATTTATCTTTTAAAGATAATAACATTAAAGTTAACTTGGATGAAATGCTTTTTAGTCTCACACTCTAGCTGATCAGACTCCTGATTATGCACACCTGTTTCCAATAAACCCCACAGTATATAAGGGCTACACAACTGCTCAGTGTTCTCACTCCTGCTGATTACTAAAGCGGTTACTGAAGTTTTGTATTCCGGGTTGATCTCGCGGTTTTGATTTTAGCATCAAACCCAAAACCCCCTCTGTGACAAATTAATGCAAAGTTATAAGAAAAGTGGTTGAGCAAACCTATGAAGATGGTATGAATGAATTTGCTGAAAGCAATGCTCATATATGATCATATCATACATGTACTTCTTTCCTTGCATTGTCCAAATACAAACTTTATTATTATTATTCTATTTGAAGTAGCCTTAATGCCCTTAATTTGGAAATAAACTTAACAATTGTATGTAATTTTGTAAATGGTTTCTGTTTGACTCCAGTATTGTTCTGAACCTTATTATTGTCTGTCACTTTCTCAGTGTCTGTTACATCTCTGATTTTAATAAATGATCTCAGCTCACCTTTTTATACATATAAGCAAACCTGAAGCCTAACTGAAGCCACAGCAACTAGCACGTTAATGAATGAGCTATTCGAAATGGTACAGTAGCTCAGTGGTTATGGCATTACACTTTGCATCAGAAGGTCATAAGCTGTGTTTACAAATTAAATAGCTGTAAGTAGGTATAAGGGCATCTGCTACTATTTTCCAGTTGTGTGTTCCTCCCTGCCCTCGCTATATCATGGGGGGATATACACAGCCTTTGTGTGGCTTGCATGGTAGTGGAGCACGCTAAGTCAGTTCTCGAGGAAGTCGACTGTGAGCACTGCGCTCGCATGTCTATGTGATCATTCTGCTCCCAATGGGCACTCTTCAAAGAGGGTGCCCTTACTCCTTGTGGTTCTGGTTCCGCTCTTTCTGTTATAGTCTAATGTCATGGGGCTCAGGGATCACGGTTAGGGAGCCATGCCTCGGGTTCAGTTCGGGTCTCGTCCAGCCCGTTTTGATGGGGTTTGTTGGACGGTGGGTTGAGTCCTATTCTACATCTATGTCAGCTGAACTGCTCACTAATGAGACCCAGGTTCAAAATGCTGACCCTCAAGCAACTTGTGTCTCAGAACAGATCCGAGGAATGGTTGGTCACAGTAGATCTAAAGGATGCATATTTTCATGTATCCATTCTGCCGTCTCAAAGGAAGTTCCTGAGGTTCGCTTTTGAGTCCAAAGCTTACCAATATCGGGTTTTTCCGTTTGGCCTTGCCCTCTCACCACACACCTTCACAAAGTGAACTCTGGTTTACCTGAAACTTCACGGCATCCGCAACCTAAACTATTTCGACGATTGGTTGATATTAGCTCAATCAGAGCAGTTAGCGGTCCGGCATTGAGATGTCATTCTCGCTTATATGAAAAAGCTGGGGTTTCGAACTGAATGCCAAGAAGTGTGTGCTTTCTCCTTTAGAGATAACCACTTACCTATTGTCATATGTGATTCAACTGCTATGCGCAAACAGCTTTCTCCTGCCCTTATTGAGTCAGACAGCTATCAGGAAGGTCAAAGAAGGGAAGTCACTAAGTGTCAAGCAGTTCCAGAGACTGGTTGAGTTTATGGCAGCAGCGTTCAATGTGATTCAACTTGGCCTCCTGCACATGAGACCACTTCAATCGTAGCCAAGGGTTCTCAAGAAAGGTCAATCCCCTCTGTACGATCAAGGTCACATGGTGAGCCCTACTAGATCTTTGGAGAGATCCTGGTTCCTATCTCTAGGCCCAGTGCTGGGAGTTCTCAGTCGTCGCATAATGCTTACAACGGATGCGTCCCTCACAGTGTGGGGAGTGATCATGTGTGGCCGCTCCACCCAAGGTCTATGGGAAGGGCCCCATCTACTATGGCAAATCAATTGCCTATGGATGCTGGCCATGCTTCTAGCCCTGAAGCATTTCCTCCTGGACCTCACAGTTCACCATGTGTTGATCAGTTCGGACAACACCTAGGTGGTCTTGTACATAATCCACCAGGGGAGTCTGTGTTCACGGCCCCTGTACAGGCTGGTGCACTGGTTCCTACTGTGGGCCCAAGGGAAGCTCCTCTTCTTGAGAGCAGCATAAATCCCGGGCCAGTTAAACGAAGCAGCACACACCCTGTCGAGACAGGGGTTGAGACCCTGGAAATGGCAGCTCCATCATCATGTGGTAGAGAAAATTTAGGAGAAATTCGGCAAGGCTCATGTGGACCCATCTCGAAAGACGTCACACTGTCCCCTCTGGTTCTCCCTTACTCCTCCAGCCCCACTGGGGCCTTGGCCGCGCCTGTACGCCTTCCTCCCCCTCGTGCTGCTTCTGGAAGTTCTGGGGAGAGTTTGCTGGAATGAATTCCATCTCCTCCTGGTGGTCGCAAGTTGGCCGGGCAGACCATGGTTTGCGGACCTGGTAGCCCTCCTTAAACAGATTCCTGTGGAGGCTGTGTCTGAGGCTGTGAGACCATTCTCTATTTTAGAGCTCCCTCCACGAGGAGGTGTTTGTTGGTGTTTGTTAACTGTGCTGACCTGCTTCTGAAGCAAAAGCTAAACTGGTGCGAGCATAGAACACTTATGTCCATAGGACGAGTCCCTGGAGGAAGTTGGAACAACTGCTTGTCTGCTACAGCCCCCAGAGAGGCATCTCTGCTAATAAGCAGACCCTCAGCAGATGGATTATTGATGCTAATGCGTCTTCTTATATGCTTTATGGTTGCCCCACTCCGTTCAGGGTCAGAGCGCACTCGACCCCTAGCGTGGCAGCCTCTAAAGCTTGGTCCTCCGATTGTGCCTGTGGAGTAAAGTCACTCCATTATGTTTTCCACAATTATCGGATTTTTGAGTTTTCTCTCAGGTCACAGAGGTAAGGCAGAGACCGGCTAATGAAATGTTAAGGGTTCATTAAGCCTCTTCTCCTCGTAATTGTGAGGACCAATTAAAATAAGAGGTCAATTTCAAAGCCACTTGTTGTTCTCCCAGAGCATGTAAATGAGCCGGCAGGTTTGTAGAGTTTGGTCTTAATCAGAAGTTAATTCATACCAATGTAATTGAGCTTTAGACCTTGCCCACTTATGTTGTTTTTATAGTGAAGTAAGGGCTGGAGAGAATAAGTGTTTGAAGAAAAGGTAAAAGAAAAAAGCTATTTGAGGTACATTATTTCACCTACAACTGACAAGGAAGACAGAATTGGCCAGAAATATTCCTAAAGGTTTTTTTTTTTTTAATTCTTGGATTAAAATCTTTGCAGTGAATGACTGCCTGAAATCATGAACATCATCAAATGCTGAGTCTTCTCCCATGAGATGTTATGCCAGGCCCTACTAAACCCTTTATTTGCTGATAGTTTGTGAGTCATCCTGCCTTCAGTTTTGTCTTTTAGTAAGTGAAAAGCATACTTAGCTGTCAGGTGTCTGACATTTTATATCTTTGAAAGCCCAAAATCTACGATTGCTTTTATGGTATGTTTTAGTTCATTGTCCCTCTGTATTTAAAAGCACCATCCTATCAGTTTTGACTGACTCTGGGTAAAAGCTGTAGTTCTATACAATTTTTATAATTCATCTTGCTATTTCTAAAAGCAGTTGATGGTAGAAAATTGCATACTAGTTTTCTTTTTTATTTTTTTTTATTTTATACATTTAATAATAAATACTAGTTCTAACCTTATTCATACTCTACATACTCTTTGCATATTGTTAGAGTATACAAGTATAATCACATACTAGTTATATAAAGAATTAAATTGTTTTAAATGTGAGACATTGTTGGGGAAAAATCAGAAAACAAAGTATTGTCCACACAAATGTTAGTTATAATGATGTCTGTTATTCACACTTTTATTCACACTTGACGCTCCATGTTTGGAACTTTATGCAAGTGAGCTGGTTCTGCTTAAATGTATTATCATATTTAATCTGATGTATTTATGGCATGAATGGTTATGTGGACTGAAATGACACATCTTGCAAATTCACATAGTGTGATTTACGACAGTCTGTCTTCTATCTCACTTGTGACTTGTCAACAGAAGCTTGGAGCTTTGATACCGTGATTGGTGCATAGGTCTAATATTAGATACCTGTGAGTACAAGCAAACAACAAGAAGCAACAAATTTAACCGAGTGCAGTATTGTAATTTATTGTGACCTGTTACATTTGTTACATCTTGTTACATATTTCAACTTCCAGCATTGTGGACTGGAAATGTATTTTAATTAATTATATTGGTGCTTTTACTCTGTAGTCTGCAGTAATGTATTAATATTTTACACGTTATGCATCAGATTTTTAGAGTGCACATTCAATTCATACTTCAGGCAGATCATAATAATTTTTTTTTCTCTTATCAAACCTAAATTTAAAAAGAAAATTACACATTTTCTCATGTTTATGCAAAGATACAATACCGTTATGTGCAGTAAATGCTGTTGAAAGGCAGCATGCAAATGCACCACTTTTCATAAACATAAATAAAATTATGACTATGCAGTTTTTTTATACCGGGGTGCATGAGAATTGCGTCAGTAAGTAGAGAATGAAATATGCATGTATGTGTTACATTTATTATGACTAATAAAACCTGAACCAAGGTGAAATGATCAATAGAGCCGGATTGCAAGGAGAAGCTGCATTAGATGGATTACCATTTCCATTCAAAGGACCGTGTATCCATATTGCTTGAAGCGAAGTAATTGTAGCAGAATAGCTAGGCTTTGTCGGTTTTCTCCTCTGTAAAAGGATATGAATGGGTGCACTGTACATCTGTATGGTTCATGCAATATTCAAATTGCAGAGGCGTTCAAGAAGGATTTATGAGCGCATTCAGACTGTGACTCTTCAGGTCCTCTGATAATGGAAATATATTCTGTAGATGCCTATATATACTGGAAGGATTTAATTTTTAACTCAATTTATTTTATTTTGTTAGTTGAAATTCATCATTAAAAGAAAATATACCAATTATAATACTGAACGTGTAACATTTGTTGTTTCCTGAAAAAAATAAAATAATAAATTGCACAAAGCGCCATTGAAACCAGTAAGCACTGATTCTTAGTATGCTTTTTTACTGCAATTGAAATATTTTCTGAAGCCTCTCAGCTCAATTTAAATCCGGTTTGTTTCAATTTAATGGCTTTTAATTGGTTAATTATTTTAGAAATTATTTATTTTAGACTCAACTATGTATAATAGTGTTAACCAGGACAAATTGAATAAGTTGAAATTCTTTGGGAAACAAGTGAGCATTTTTTTATTTTATATATGGGTAGTTTGTGGATAGTTGGGTAAGACACTTTATGTTATGCTAACACACTTTTCTGCAAATACTTGAGTTTACAGAAAATGGTGCAAAAAACAAACAGTGAGCTTCAGTTCTGCAGAAAGTATCCACACACTTGCTTGCCCAGGACAGGAAATAGATAACCTCTCTTTCTACTCATGCTGAGCAGGAAAAAATCTCAGAGTGCACAACACATTGAGCCTACAATATAAGCAAATTAATCGCAACACAGAAAATTTATACTGGGTTTGTCTCTTACCAGGAATCTAAGGCTTATTAGGATTATTTTTCTAAAAAAACATTCCGGGTCCACACTATCGTTTCTAGTCGTTTCCCAACAGTTGTTCATCAGCAGTAAAATGTCTGAAAATGCTTACATCCCTGAACTGCACATGAGCAAAACATAAGACTTTGACCTGCGTCATTTCCACCTGACGTTTATTTACTTTTCAGCTCTTCGAAACGTCGTGGAAATAACTAAAAAATGCATCATCGTTTTCACTATGAGGCAAAAACAGCATTTTCTAATTTATCCACTTTGGAGAGCATTTTTAAAAGGCTACGTTTACTTTGACTAAAAAACTCTGTCTCAGTGTGGACGGAAGGCCAAAATGGGGAGAAAGATATGCGTTTTTGAAGAGAAATTTAGTGTGGACTTTGCCTGAAACTACATTGCAGCATTCTATGAAATCTATTGATTGGAAATACTTGGTCAACCAGCTTGACACCAACAAAACGGCACAATCAAAGTCACGGGTCACATTTGACCCATTTCCGATGTTTTAACAAAAGGTATTGACCTGCACGATTTTCTGCATTGTTGCCTGGATGAGTGGGGATCCAATAGAAGAGATGATGAGAAGACTGGTTTGTAAATGAAGCTTTATAGTAAAAGTGTTTAATGGGGTTAAGGTCAGGGCTCTGTGTAAGCCACTCAAGTTCCTCTGCACAAGATTTAACAAACATCGATCTTGATGCATAGCCATGCTGGAATGTACATTGTAAACAGTAGGGTAACCACCAACCCCAGTATATCCATTGGACTGTGAGAAAGTTAAGTCTGAGTCATCATTCCAGGGAACATGTTTTCACTACTCCAGAGTCCAGTAGCAGTGTGCTTTACACCACTCCAGCTGACACCTTGGCACTGTGCTTAGTGATCTTCAGCTTCTGTGCAGCTTTTTGGCCATGGAAACATTTCACGATGATCCTGACATAGTTCTTTTGCTGATGTTACTTCCAGAGGCAGTCTGAAACTCTGTAGTGAGTGATGCAAGGGAGGATAGGTAATTTTTATGCAATTCAGCAGACAGTAGCCACCCTCCATGAATCTGTGTGCTCTAACTTTTAGTGGCTTCCATTTCACAGTAATCACACTTACAGTTGACCTGGGCAATTCTAGCAGGGCAAAGATTTTTTTTTACAACTTGTAGCATTCTATGAGAGAGACACATTAAAAGCTGTTAAGACTTATAATCTGCTAGACAACTAGTGAGAGAAAAATAAACATTTCAGTATAAAGAGTATAAATTTATATTACATAGATTACATACGTATTATGGCATAGGCACTTATTAATATCACTACCTATTAGTGGCAGGTCGTGCATTTGGTACCTGGGCCTTCAGTGAGAACTTACTTTACTTAATCTACCTCTTAATACCACCACTATCATGTCGCAATTATAGAATCCATACTATACAAAATGCAATATAACAACGCGTGGCATTACAGAGAGAGAAGCATTTCATATAGGGAGGGTGAAAACCATTTTACTAAAGCAATAAACCCAGTTAAGACAATTCCAAACCTCTATACTACCAACGCAACTGTGCCACCTACATCATCTGGAGCAGTTCAGAATCAATATTTGTCTAATAACATGACAAAAACAATAAAAATATAAATAAAATACAACCTACCCACCAGAGATGCATACTCATAATTTTCACCGCTCCTCAGAGGCTGTAACATAGTGGTACCGCTCGTATTCACTGGTCTGGAAGCGGCGAACAAACCCTTTCGCGGGCTGAGACAAGCTAGCTTGGGGTTGGCCGACCTCTCCTCCTGAAGCTTTTCTTGAAAATGGATTTTTAAGTATGTCCGAGACCAAAATAATTTATTTTCCTCCGTAGGCGTAAAAAAGTCTAACTCATATGTATTTAAGTGTGCAGAGCTACACACTTGTTTTGCCGGTCAAAATTGGCTGCAAAAGTTTCCCCCTGACCAACCAATCAGAGGACGAAAAAATGCTGACTTTATTCTGGGCCAGCTATCTTAGATTAGATTGACATGGCAGCACATAGAGGCTGTAATCTGATTGGACAAAATAATCTAACATCCACATACATGTACTGGAAGCAGTGCAACCAAGAGAAACGCTACAAATGAAGAGAATAAACTGTTGGGAATAAATTAATACAATTTCATGAAACAAATATTAGAATTTAGGTTGTAAATGTAGGTCAGTGCTTCTGATAGGGTTTAGGCCAGCAGAGAAGGCTATGCTGACCATGCCGCCCGCCACTGCTACCTATTACACTTGGAGGAGGTTTACAATGGCTCAGGCATTGTATGATGAAATTATTTCAGCATTCTGTAACTTGGTATTTAAGGAATCCTCTTTGGGAAAACAAGGATGAATTTTGCTGGCACTCTTCATTTAACCAACATTTCTGAAAAAAAAAGGAGCATGCTTGCACTTTCACGTTTTCTCTCCATTGTATTCTAAAGATGGATTGTGTAAAAAGAAAATGGAAAAGACAAATCAAAAGCATTCACTACAAGTAATAGTATATGGCATGTAGTCCTGTTAATTCCATTACACAGGAAACTACATTACTGACTACATTGTAACGCAAATGAGGGAAGGCTGTGTGGGTGTTGTTCATGACCCCTGACCTCAAACTAATAAAATTAAAGTTCTTCATGACATAATTTTTAATCTTTTGTTGGCTAATGAAAAAAATCCTGGGTTTTACTTCTTTTTTTCTCTTAAATGCTCAGTCTGTAGGTTAATAGGTTGATTGCAATGACTATGAAGAAGTTACTAATGGATCGTTTTATTAGCCACTTTTAAATCAAAAAGTTGATTCTGTGTTGTGTAATTGATACGGTTTAGGGGAAAAAAGGCCATTAAGTTCCTCCTTTGAACACTATTAACTAATCCAGCAAACCCACATACTGGTTATATACTGAATATAAAAATAGAACGCTTTGTGATCTTCATCCTTTCAACATATAACAAAGCTTGTAAATCCAGCCCACTGAGATCACATGTAAATCCTCGTTTTTTTTGTTGTTCCACATGACCGAGTCAGGAGTTCATCCTTTGGTGACCTGGTGTTGAATTCATCAAACCACTGCTGTGTAGAAATGTGTCCTTTTGGAAGCACAGCTTTTTCTGTTGCTGTTTCTTGTGCTAACATAAAGCTTTGATTAAGCTCTTTGTGTCTATAATTTAAACAAGAATTAATGCATGTCGACATGGTGGCTCTGCCGGCGGGCTTTTCTTGTCACAGCTCCAAGGTCCGAGTCCTGGGTCCTTAGTTAAATGCTGCCTGTACAGTGTTCTTTTTGTTTAAATAGGGTTTTTTTTGGTATCCTAGTTCATTCACAGCTCCTGGAACATGCCTTTAGGTGAATTGGCCTCTAAATGTGAAATGTCTATGCAATGTGCCTTTTGGATATTTTAGTGTCTTGCATCAAGTGATAGCCTCTACATTCACCTTAAACCTGGCCAAGTGCTCAAAAAAGAGTAATGAATGAATATTAAGAAGCCTATAAGTGCATAGCTTCAGGATAAACACGTTACCGTAATCTTTTTTAGGAAATAGTGTCATATTTCTACATTTAAAACCCTATCAATTGTAACAATAGGGAAGAGTGGCTGCAATGTTTTAAGTAATGATCTGGCTTTTTTTTTTTGCACTGTGCAGAATATCACTTTGATGCCAAGACTCGGTACCCATTAAGTGACAGATATGGTATGCCCAAATTTACAATGAGTCGTGTTCTCCCTACTATGCCTTATGTCCCCATTGGTGTCTGCCGAAGTACACTTGGTTTCTCATAATACATGTGTCCTGCTTTTTCAATACTATATCATGGGAAAGGGTTATTTATACACATGAGGCCTGACAGTTGTTGATACACTATTTGATAAATACAGCAGCATCCCAGTATAATCTACTTGATGTCCCTAATCACATAGTTACAAAGATGGTATATTTTTCCCCCTCCATTTTCATGCCGACTATTTTCTTTTTTTCCTCATTTAATTCACACCTGCTTCACCTTTTCTGTAATTTAGCTCCAAACTTTGGCCTTTTCAGGCTCTGTTATACTGCCAAATAATGTTTTTAAGTGGTGTCGACATTTTTCTAAATAATTTCCCCTTCTGCCTCTGACAAATTTCTTTTCTTTCATTATTTTCTCCTCAACTTATTTTTTTATAAAATACTAAACAAGGTCCACTGTGGATCATGAACAGGACATTGTAGAAATAATATGTTCAAATACAGGAACTCGAGCAGATCTTGAAGAAGGTTGGCCAAATGTACCAAACTTACTCTGCCAACTATTTGGAGTTCCTCACACACTTATTAAAACCTACTTAGACCAATTCTAATTAGCATGGAGAAAATTATTGCAGTGACGGTGCGATGTGCATCACCATTATACTAGGGAATTGCTGCTTAAGTGTCGTTAATTGAAGTTGTTGATGTGACTGAGGCAGAGGCAGAGGCACTGCACACATAAAGATGTATGATGGTGTTAATTGTTTGGCTTTTGAAAATCTAATTGTGTCTACAGTATCTGCTTTTGTCCTATAGACTATCAAAATAATAGTTTTAATATTATCAAAATTATATTTCTGTGCATGGTCATAACTAGTTATAGGAATGTACAGGCCCAGACCATGGAAGGTTTGGTATTTTTGTTTGTCAAATTCAATATGGAAACTGCTGATTTGTATTTGACTGACCACAGAGTAGCACAGAAGGTCATATTCGGTTTAAACACTTGACTATTATGCTTAGGGTTATACATGCTGACATTGTGCATGTGTTAAAAATTTTGATCTGTGACAATGCAACAAATTTGCCCATGCCCCATTGGTGAGATGACATACTATCTCTCCTGTCAATCACTGCAGTAGTAGCCATTCAAAGTCAACTGTTAGCTAATGTATGCAGGAGGTATGGATACTGTTATCCATAGTGTATGTAACTCTGTTATGTGAATAAATGTCTTATGCTGGGTGCACACTGTGCGATTTTTGTCCGATCCCCATGTCACACTGTAGGATCTCAGACAACAGTCAAAAACTGATGAACACAAGTAAAATACTTTTTACATCACCAATCCGTGACACGTTCAGACCTGCGTTCTCTAGCTAGCAAAGAACAAAATCTGTAGGGTTTTTTTTATTTATTTTTTTTATGATATGCCTTGATAATAAAAACATCACACAAACCCTCATTTTTCCATCCATTAGTCTGCATTTTCCCTAAGGTGGTTTAAAGTTGTCACGTTATTGCGTCACCAGGTTCCGTGCTCCTGTTGGTTCTTGGTTTGACGGTCGACTTTGGAGAAGTCACGCTTCAAGAAAGAGCCTAAAATCTTTGGACACTGCCAGAATTTCATGGTGGATAAAAGTTATCAATGGCTATTAATTGGCTGTAGGTAAACATGTCAAACTGGTGATCAAACACTACAGATTTTAGCCTAGGATTATAGGTATTTTTTGGGCATTTAAAAAATTTGTCTTATCGATCAAATTGTGGCTAAAATCGCACAGTGTGCACATGGCTTAAGAGAAAGTCTGTGTTAGCTTTCTCCCATGTTTGTTTGGTAAGTGGTGGTGAGGTTGGGGATGTAAGGGATAGCTACTGTAGCTGGTGGGTGGGTGACAAGGTTGTAGAGAAAATCAGGGACAACTCCAGGAATTTGCTTCTGATTATGATCTTGTTTAAGCAATCTTACATATTGGTTAAATTTTTGCGCATTAATAGACAGCAGAACAATTTTGTTCCTGCTAAAATGGCAGATACTGGTCTTTAGATTTGGAATTTAAGCTGCCTGAAAAGGAATTCTTTTTAAAGCTTAAATGATTCTGCCTGGAAATTCACTAAATAAAGAGTAAAAATCTTTAAAAGACTTAATTAAATTAAATTCAATTGGAGTGACATCGTAGCTTAACGGCTGGGTCACTTATCTCTACCAGTAATAAGGGCACAATCTTCTAAAATAAAAAGACTAAAGGCTTCTTTGACCTTTTTGCCTCTAAGGGCCTTGTATGACACGTTGTGAAAAGTATTTTAAAGAAGTAAGAATTATTTTGCAGAAATTATGTTATACAGTATTTCGTCCTCAAATATATTCAAAAATAAGGAGGATTGGATTTGTTGTGATATCTGAGAACAGTTGACACCTTTGGTGTCGATTTAGACTGGTTCTTAGTTTTCTTTTTTCTATTTGGCTTGTCGTTCACGTTTAGGAGTTTCATTTTCTCAAGTCTGCTTAGTATTTAAAGATCAAACTGATCACAAATCAGCATACCTCGCTACTAAAGGGCATATTCACACCAGAATGTGAAGCCATGCCTTTGAGCTCTACTGAATAAGACACAGCACCCTGATTGTTTCTGACCTAGTCAGTGAACTCGGCAGTGGAGGAATACCAATACTCTATACAGGAAACATTTCTATTCAGTAGAGGGCTCTGCTTTAGAACTCAAATAAGACCATGCAAAATAACAGCAATTCAGTATTGAGAGTCTCATGTTTAGAAGCTTTTATTTTCCATCTTTTTTTTTGCCTTGTTTCTTTTTTTCTAGAGATTCCAGACAAAAAGGCTTTCTTTGTAATTCATCCTACTGTTGGTAGTTTCTCAAACTAAATAAAAGAAGAATCTTTATTTAGATGTTACCCACACAGTATTGCATTTCTAGTTTCATACAACATTATTTTATCTGTTTTGATCAACATAAAATCTGTGTATTCCACATTACAATTCTTATACTTATTAATGTATATACAGTACATCTCTACAGTTTGACTCTCCATTATATGAGACCGAAGTACGATTGGCATACAGATATGGATAATGTTTAATTGTGGCTAATTAAATAAAGGCAAAAACATACCACTAAAGTATTTTAGAATTCAGCAGCAGGAGAATTCAGCAGCAGGAGCAGCTCAAACTCAAGCTGTTTTCTTTTTTTGTGTGTCTGGACCCCATACCATCACTCATCTGTCTGGGCGATAATTGTGTTTTTCACAAATGCTGGCATGAGAAACTGATTCATAGAATCAGTGTGGCCTTTTAGCCCTCACTCCCAGTTGGTTTTCAACTTGAACACCGTTAACTAGGGAAACTCAAAATAATATGTACAAGGTAAACTGAATGAGTGGGACCCTTTTTTTATATATTTTTTTGAAGATCTTGTTTTTTTCCTTTACTTGGTTTTCATCATTTGAGCCTCATTTCGAAGCTGAAATTAATGACCGAACTTGAATTACGCAAATGTGGATCTGCAATTACTGGGCACCAGCAAAATCTGGGTAGTTCTGAGATTGCCATTTATGCCTGATGTCCTGCTTATTTGGAAATCTACATGCATGTTTACAAATGGCAAAAGGGTACATGATGGCAGCCAGTAAAATCTACATGCTTGTTCAGATACTTCAATTTATGAATATTTTAATCACCCAAATTTTGTTTACCTGTTGATGCCATCTTATATTTTTTTAGCATAAAAAAATAGAACACATCTAAATCCAGTGAATAGCTTAAAAGCTGACTACCAAAAAGAATGTGTTAAGTTTACTGAATTTTACTTATGTAGTGGCCATTTTTTCATATTTGTATTCATGAATATTTAATTTTTGGACTTTTTACACTTCGCTTGTTCACAACTAACAAAAACAATTTCAAGAAAACCCACGTTTTGTAACGTAATCCTCAAGGATTTTACATGTTGTGCATACAATTCAGCTTTACACACAATTTTCACACACTTGTAAGGAGTGGTTAGCAAAAAACACATTACAAGTGGCAATTGTTTATTTATTTATTTATTTATTTTGCATCACCACGTAGAACATTCCTCTGCAGCTTCTGAAATATTTAGTTCAAGTACCAACATAGAGGCCACACTTAAAGTCACTGAGAACATTTGTTCCTATTCTGATGCTTGATGTTACATGTATTTGCATGATCTAATGAATTGTGCGATCGGCATCTGATTGGCTGATTGGATAATTGCATGGATGCTGAGGTATACAAGTGCTCCTAAAAAACTGGTGAATGAGTGTCTGTTCATTTCCGATCATCCAGTCTGGATCTGAAAAAAATCATATGCCACAAAAATTAAAATGCAATAATCCTTGATGAACATGATGATATTAGCGATGGCATTTTCATCCCTGTAAATCTGAAAAGGTCAGCCTGGGGAAAATTTGATCCGATATAATCTGTTCACTCTCCAGAGTATTCTAAGAGCCTCTTCAGCAATGCATGATGAGGGTGGTCCTAAAGTAGCCCTATGTCCAGCTCCTTACTCTATGTACGAGTGCATTTTGTATCTGCAAATTGCTTTTTAATAACTCTGATTTCAACCATGAGGATTAAAACGGTTATGTTGAACACAGATTAGATGTTGAGCCCGAGCTATTTTTCCCTAGTGGGAGGAGAGATGGATGGATGGGGACAATAAGCGGAAGAGAGTGAGGGAGATAATGATGAGTGAGACTATAGCTCTGAAGTCCTGTCCATAGCAATACCGTTAATCTAACACAATATATCTATTTAATTTTGTGACTCGTGGCCTGTGCAGCTATTAATCATTTTTAACACCTCTGGTATGACAAGTCACAGGGTTTAATTCATGTAGACGGATCGAGAAGTTGGGAGAGAGTGAGCGAACAAGCGAAGTAATCAGATGTAAGGTCATGTATAGCAATTTAGACAATGGTGCCTACATCCTAAACAGACATCCTGCAACGTTTACAAAAGCATAATTTAAATGACACTGAATATCTGAGAAAAATGAAGGTACAACAATCTGATTGGAAGTGATTCTAATCCAGTGCATTCATTATTCGTCCAAAAAAGTTATTCTTGACAAGTAATTATAATGTAATCTTTGTTCCATTGATGTCTGATTTGCAATTAAGAGATTTTGGCAGAGGGAAAAATGATGGTAAGTGTGAGAGAGTGGAATTCTTTGACTCTTATTTTTTACTGACCTTAGTTGTGAACATGGACTTATTCCCTGTCAAGTGGACGATTCTTTTGAGTTAGAAAGCACAATGGAGGAAACATTTTCTTTTTTTTTTACTGAATTATGTATAATGTGTTTGTTTTGTAAATGTTTGAAAATAGACTTCTTGGAGCTTGTGGTTTCATTATTTTACCTTAATTTTACAATGAAACTACACCAGATAGACACAAGATTCTTCCTTAAACTGTAACTGCAAAGTTGTTTGGCGCACAATTGTATAGCATGTCCTTAGATGTGGTAGCATAAACTTTTCCCTTCACTTGATCTAGAAGATCCAAACCTGCTCCAAGCATGACCATTTCCCTGTGCACAAAACCAGCTCCATGAGGATATGTTTCATATGGGTTTGAATAGAAGATCTTGATTGGCCTGAGCTCTGATCTCAACCCTGTGTAACACCTTTTGGGATAAATTGGAACGCTGACTGCACCCTAGGTTTCCTCACACCACATCAATTTTTGAAGTTTAGTTCTGAAAGGGCACAAATTGAAATAATCAGTAAATACAAACAAATCTTTAGCTTTTGTCCATAAAGTGTCTTAAGGTGTCATGTTTATTGAATAAGGAAAAAAAGTATTTATTTGGTGCATGGATTTCGGACTACAATTTCATTTAGTTTTTTATTAAAAAAAGATTTAGAGCAGATTTGTTTGTACGGACAATCTCTAGGGCTGCATAAACACTTGCAGTTAATGTAAACCATACCAGCATAACTATGAGCTTATTATGAGAATACTTTTAACCATACGTGTTCATTTAGCATTTTATGCATGTGTTAATTTACAATACTGTATACAATGGGTGCAGTTAAATTCTCAAATCTGGTCAGAAAATTACATTTATTTTATGTAACATTATATCTAACATTAACTGCTATTAATTTCCTTGTTCTCAGAGGTTATAATGTCTATAATTCATAAAAACTTGTATGCAGGATATTGACAGAATGTAAGACTAAAAAATAAATATATTTAACAAAGAAATGCATAGAACCGTTGATTAGGTGAATTTTTTATTTATTTATTTAACCAACAGTTCTGGAAGGAATATCCAGTTTCAGTTCTCTGTAACAGGTTGTACAGTAGTTACTTAAAGTGTTTATGACATTTACATGACAACCTGTTTAAATAAATAAGTTAATTAATTAATAATAATACTAAAGTGATAATAATTCTTTAGGTCAACAACTTCAGGAGTTGGGGATAAAAAGATGGGAGCAAAGTACAGTATACCTTCTGGTGAACATTTTAAAGCATTAAAAATAACTATGAATGAAAAAATATTGGGTCGTTTTTGCCACTGATTCATTGATATTCATTATTACATATAACCTTGCAGGCAAACTGTTGGCAAATTGCACTGATATAAGAGGAATGATGTATACTTACTTACATTTCCTGTGTATGAAATTATTTGGCTAAAATCTTGGCTCCACAGTGTTGGACATTTGTCTGATCTTTTTAAAATTAACTTCTAATCAAATTCCTGTTTTACTACTTTACTTTTACATTTACTAATTCCAGTACTATGTAAAATGTTTTAAAAAAATAAGTAGGGTGAAGTCACAAGGAGGATTATTCCCCTTGTTTCAGCTTTACCTTTTCACTGAGCAAGACCAGGCTACTGCATAAACACACTAATTACAGTTTTAAAACCCAATTAAAAAGAAAAAGAAGCGTTGTGTTAAATAAACACCTACAGGGTTTAACCAACCTTCACATTTTCAAACCATATGGATTAGTATCCACAAAGGCTACAGAAAACAAGGCAAAAAATAAATACGCCCATATTGTGTTATAAGAATGAGAAATAGAACAGTGGTTAAGGCTTAATTAAAATCTGTGAGAGCTCATTTAAGACTGCAGGTTCAATGTAGTGTGTTAATTCAGCATCAGCACTCTAAATCAAATTACTTTACAATGTCACACTGTCCCTGATACATGATTCATATACAGTATAATCTGGAAAAGCGAAAAACAAAAAATGTGTTATAATAGCAAAAGAAATCCGAAGAAGCTTTTTTTTTTCTTTGCATGATCATTGCTTACTTTTCTGTTTACTTAATAAAACCATGTTCTTAATGTTCTGGAGGCAGCAAAGGCTTAGCACATTTCAACAACATCATGAATGAAATTTTATTTTATTTTTTTGCTTTGCTTTGATCAGGGACTCCCTCAAGCTTAAATAGCTCTGTCTGTCTGTCAACAAAATGATTGACAACATCCACATTGGTGTCCCAAGCCCACAGTTATCACACACATTATTAATGTTAACTGAAATATATTGGCACATTTAGACAGGAACCTAATGGTAAACATCTCCAATAAAGTCTAAATATTATTTTTACACATTGAAATCATAGACCTAATTTGTTTCCTTGTACAGTAAATTTGTACTGACTGGGTTTCTTCTACTTTTTTTTTTACTTCTTCTTCTTCTTCTTCTTCCTATTATTATGATATTTTCAATGACTTGTAACTGTTACACATATACACTAATGTATACCAGGCATAAAATTGAGTGGTGAAGTGAATTACACTGATTATCTCTTCATCAAGGCACCTGTTAGTGGGTGGGATTTATTAGGCAGCAATTAAACAAATTTGATGTGATAGAAGCAGGAAAAAAAAGCAAGCGTATGGATTTGAGTGAGTGTAACAAGGGCCAATTTTTGATGGCTAGATGACTGGGTCAGAGAATTTCTACAACTGCAGCTCTTGTGGGCTGTTCACCGTCTACAGTGGTCAGTGATCCAAGGAAGGTACAGTGGTGAACTGGCGACAGGGTCATGGGCGACGGAACCAGATCCGTGTGGTCCGATCCAACAGACGAGCTTCTGTATCTCAAATTGCTGAAGAATTTAATGCTGTTAATGCTTAACAGATCAGGACTGTTTTGACAGCAAAAGAGGGGACCAACAAAAATTTTAGGCTTGTGGTCATAATGTTATGCATGATCAGTGGCGATAAAGTTATGCCTGGACGGTGTATAAATTAGCATTTGTAGCACAAATCAGTTAAATTTTTTTATTTATAATGCCAGTGATTTTCTCAACATTAATTGTCACAAGAAAACAACTTTTGTTATGTCACAAGAAAACAAGAAGGTAAAATATATAACATAAAAACGTATACGTGGCCCAAGGACTTGTTTAATGTTTAATGAATGCTAGTGGTTCTCAGACATGAGGAACCATTAACACAACTTGCTCATCTTACAGCTGATATAGATGACTAGTGTTGTTTGTAGTTATAGATTTAAGATGCACAGTTTTTTTTGTAACATGTCCTGTATGGGCTTTTAAAGAAAAGATACTAAATATAATAATGAGAGTCAATTTGCTGTTTATTTATCAGTTACATTCACTCACTACTTTTTCTGTGTAAGATGAATTGTTTTAGTTTTTTTGCATGGGAGGGAGCATCATCAGCGGTGGCTGGTCGTCAAGGACAGCAAGGCCTTCTCTGCTGGCGTAAACTCTATCAGAATCACTCACTTACATTTTAATATATTTTTGTCCATGAATATGTATTCAATTAAACAGTGGCTGGCAGAGGAGAATTGACTTGTTTCCAGATATACTCTCAAGGACATTTACAAGACAAACCTTTCAAGAAAAGCTGGACATTTTTTATTGACCTTTCCTCATAACAGTTCAGAACAGTTGTACCTTTTATTCGTTTGGGTTTTTCTTTCTGTACAATTTGCACAAAAACACACAATTTGCCCTAATTTGAAATCCACAGGAAAACAGTAATGCACAAAAAATATACAAAAAACCCAGGGATATTTTATAAAGGGTAGTATGGATGCTTCTGCTAGAGATGATGTATGCAGAGTGGCACAGCTGTGGCTGCAGTAAAAGGAGACCTGAGAAATTGTGTTTATTTGGTTTCTTGCTTTAGTAATGGCATTTATTCTCACTATATGAGATACCTATCTGAGATGCAAGACTCTGCTATACTGCGGCGGTTTTTACAGTTTCGGCATCATAATGATGGTATTATGAGGTGTGTTAAATAAGGCAGGACACTACTGAAGGCCAAGATGTGAATGGCAAGGCCGGCCACTGATCATCAGACATTCACTAAAACCCACATGCAGCTTAGCGGTAAAGGTGGAAATGCAGGAGCTTCTCAAAGCTTCTGGATTCTTGTGGTGTTTAACATGTTTCACCTGGGTACTACAGTTTCATCCCATCTCCCAAATAGTTGGATTGGATAAAATAGTTTTCCTTCATACAAATGTGTAAATGAATATATGATTGTATGTGTGATGGACTGGTGTCCAGGATATACAGTGGGATGTGAAGGAAAATCACTGCAGATTCACTGAAAATCAGTGAAGGAATGTCACTGCTACCATCCTGAGTAAAATTCTGACTGATTATTACTCAAACACCTAAGTAGGTTGATGGTAAAACCTAGAGTGATGCGCGCAAAAATATGGGTTGCTTGGTTAGGACACACTATAAATGCGTAAGAAGCATTGTAGTGTGCCTTGGTGTCGATTTCAAAGCGCGACTCTGGTTTGGAAAGCGTCCGTCCAATCTGGCAACCCCGCTCCTTCTCCTCCTCCTCCTCTCCTTCCTCCTCCTTCTCCTGCTCTTCATTTGATGAAAGCTTTCAACTCGGAGCGCTTGCACTTTTTCGCGACAGCGGGATCGACGGTGCGCTCTCCGCAACTTGAAGGAGTTAAGAGTTCAATTCATCCTCGACCTATCAAGAGGGGGAATAAAGCAAGGATCGAAAGCGGAGTGTGAGCTGAGACAGAAAGAGTGTGTGAGAGAAAGAAAGTGTGTTTTCAGCGATGCGGAGAGGGAACGGATACGCTCTGGTTTGGCACAGGCTTTCCTGCGCCCTGTTTGTGCTCTGTTTCGGGATGCTGGTCAAAGCGGACATAAGTTGCCGGTTTTGTCAGCCGGTGGGAAAGTGGCTCCCGAGGCAGCTCCTGCTCAACATGGACGCTCCTGTTTCTGCAACAGGCGAACTTGGAGGACGCGGACAGATGCTCGGCGTGGAGCACGGCTGCGCATCCGAGCCCGACGTTGCATGCACGAATTTCTCCAGGCGTAAACGGAATACCCGCGCGCAAGAGCCCCTGGAGACGCGGCGCGCCACCCGCAACGCAGCGCCGCTCAACGCTTCCACGCACGCACGCGCGCGCCCCGGAGCGACCCTTCCACCGCGCAAGAAGCAACGCAGAACGCGCAGGGACGCACCGGGATCCCGACATGCTCGAGGTGAAAGGTCGCTCAGATGGAGTAAAGACGAGCTGCAACTCACCAGCTCCACGTTCGCCCTGAGTGGAGATTCGGCTCACAACCAAGCCATGGTGCACTGGTCCGGCCAGAACAGCAGCGTGAGTCTCATAACTTCCTCAAACAAACAAGCATTAACGTCATCATTTTATGCAAAATAAAGAAAGAAAGAAAATAAAAAAAGTTTTAAATGGTTGCTGTCCATACATAAGTGCGCGCGCTCCGGACGCAATCTCATAGATCCGTTCTGCACCGCGGTGCTGCTTTGTGATTCCAGTCTTTCAATATGGACATAAATCTACAGTTTACTGTGCACCCTGAATTTACCCCGACACGTTATATTTGGTTTTGAGTTTTGCAGGTAGAGTCAGTGCAGTCTTTAATCAGATCTGTTCAGGAATTCATGTATGCATGTGTTGGCAGTCCTAATCATTCCAAGATGACCTAATATTTTGGCCATATCCTGCAGCTTTAATGCACTAGTGCATGTCTGGCTTAGATCCTGTGAAACCTTTCTCTTATGAGCTGTTTAAACAGATTCTTCCAGTTTTGTATTATTTATTTTTATTGACTTGTTAGAAAAAAAGATATGTCCTCTGAACTTCTTTATAAACCATAACCCTATTCAATGTAAGGTTTCATACTGTTTGTCTTTCCCTGATTCATGCTTTTATCATTGTCTTTATAGAAATATAATTATGTAATGTGATTAATTATTATAGCTCAATAGATTGGCTAAAAATCAGATTCTGATATTCATATTAGACTCGAGTTTTCTATTCCAATTTATACTGGACTCATTGTTGGCATGTTTGCAGTTAAAACCAAGGATGTTTTGAGTGATGTTTTGAGCAGGAGAAATACTATATGCAAACATTTTGATTCTTATCTAATGCATTGTTTCTGACAAGTAGCCAACCTGTTACAGAAATCAAGCAATATTTTATGTGAAACAAGTGAAGTAAATTTCTCATATGAAGAAAATGACATGAGTCCAGGGTGGTCCTGTGTTCGGAGGGGGGATTTAGGGGATTTTAGGTACGTGGTTTTTATTCAGACGTTATGTTCAGAATTCATGCCAGTCCTGTTTGACATTCAGTTGTAGACATTTGGATTTTACAAAAAAAAATGGTGATTAATAAATAGCTTAATAAAAAAACAAATTAAGAAATATGTCCTGAAAAACTTTAATGCATTATTTGAACTTTGCAAAAACTTGCCACACAGTTGCATGCTTTGTCCTTCAGCCTACAGGAACTGTTCATTCTTTTATTACTTCTATTATGGCTCACTGTTGGATTTTGAAATCTTTTGGCCAAAAAAAGGATGTGTTTTGACAAGTTCTATCACCTATCCATCTTTTTCACGAGCACAAATCTGTTCTTTTTTTTGCCATTCTCATGCCCGAGCTTCTTTGTTATATGGCTTAATTGAATTTTCCCACTTTTGCAGTATGAATAGTGGGAATCAATACATGAACTTTTTGGGGAGGGATTTTATTCTCCTGTAACTGTGCAAGACCTAGATGAGACGCTTTGAATGGCTTGGATTAAAAAAAGAATAAAAAGGATGTGTTAAAAATTATAATGCAGTGCAGAAAGTATTCGTTATTGTGTGAATGCATCGCAAAACAAAAGGAAAAGGGTTTTAATGGCTGCATCACACACAAATGTAAATAGGTATTAATGGAGGTATAATGCTGTAGAGTGTTTACAGAGACCCTGTGAGGGTTTATACACTAATATGGAAAGAAAAGGTGTGTGTGTGTGTGTGTGTGTGTGTGTGTGTGTGTGTGTGTGTGTGTGTGTGTGTGTGTGTGTGTGTGGTGCAGCTCATGGAGGGGCAGGACATCTGCTTTCTCACCACAGTCTAGCTACCATTCTTTCTCTCTCTCTCTCTTTCTCTCTTTCTCACTCTCTCTCTCTCTCTCTCTCTCTCTCTCTCTCTCTCTCTCTCTCTCTCTCTCTCTCTCTCTCTCTCTCTCACACACACACACACACACAGACACACTTCCACTGAGACAGATGGACCAAACTCCTGAAGATGCCCAGAATCTTCATGTTTCTCTCCACAGTTTTGAGATCCAGCAGGGCTTGTTGGTTAAAAAAAAAAGCAAAAACAATTAATAAAAGACAAATCTTGTAATGATTATAGATTGCTGCCATCATCCTGAAGTGCTTAAAGGATGGGATGAGTAGATAGATAGATAGATAGATAGATAGATAGATAGATAGATAGATAGATAGATAGATAGATAGATAGATAGATAGATAGATAGATAGATAGATAGATAGATAGATAGATAGATAGATAGATAGATAGATAGATAGATAGAACTGACTACACTATGATATAGTTTTCTTTTTATTGTGCTGTATTTATTTATAAATATACTACATAGACAAGGGTATTGGGACACTTGACTTTCCCAGACATTTATGGATCTTCCCCAAACTGAAGTTGGATTTTGAAGGTACACAATTGTATACGATGTCTTTGGATCTATTAACATTAAATATTCCCTTTACCACAACTAGGAGATCCAAACCTGTTCCTGCATGACAATGCCCCTGCACAAAAATCGATCTCCATGTATGTATGGTTGACATGGGTTGAAGTAAAAGATCTTGAGTGGCCTTCTATAGAGCTAACCCTAACCCTGACCTCAACACTATTTAACACTTGTGGAAATCTCTACAACCACAGTCCAAAATCTAGTGAAACATCTTCCCAGAAGAGTAAAGGTTATTCTAACAGCAAATAGGGGGAGATGTGGAATGGGATGTTCAAAAAGCACATACGAATAATATAGTCAGGCATCAAACTAACATATGGCACATATAGTGTCTGTTTTCAGCTATAATGTTATTATATATATATATATATATATATATATATATATATATATATATATATATATATATATATATATATATATTTTTTTTTTTTTTTTTTTTTTTTTTTTTTTTTACCATATTTATTAACGAAATTATGCAACTTTCGATTTTTGTTCTGATATATTTTCTAATTTTAATTGACTATATGTTGATGTTTAGATATTAATCCTTAAACCTTAATCTGATTTTTCCTGATAACTTCATTCAATTTAAAATATAAATGTGGCTTTTAACCCAGTTCTTTTCTGGATTGCTTCAGGACTGATTTCATGTATTTATATATTAAATCAAATAAATTTCAATGCAGGAAATTTATATTCAAGGTACTTCGTCATCTATAACTTATCTTTTTCAGCACTATTTACGTTAAATAAAGTCCAATTTGTCTTCTTTACAAAGACATTTAAATTGTGCATGTAGCACACTTTTCTCAGAAACTGTTAACATAAAAATTTCAGTAGGGCGTGTGTGTCCCAAAAGCAGTGACGAAGGCTATCAGGTTAAGTTTCAACCTTTTCAACAAAGTATCGAATCAGCCTTATTGTCTTCGAAACCAGCTCCCACCCACTACTACTTTTATAACACTCCCAATTTATGGTCATATAAATGTCATTTACAAATACACACATACACACACACACACATACACACACACCTCTAATTCATGCTGGACTTGCAGTAGTGAGGAAATAAAAGGAAACCATTCAGTAGGCAATCCAGGATTCTTCAGTGAAGAGGCGCTTTGTTCGAGGTTGCTGGAAAAAAAAAAAAAGTAAACAGCTCTTGAATGATTAAGAGTGAAATAGTGTCAAAATCACAAAGAGAACAGTCTTCTCAGAACATTTTATGTAAGTTATTCATAGCTGGGTTTTAATTCGTTTTTGAACTTACACACTTCATGTTTAATAAAGCTTTATGTGCCAATATCTGAAGCAGAGAAAGAAAATGAAGAAAATGATGTCTGGCATGTTTTGCTGTTGATTTGAAAATTCCAGCCATATTTGAGAAGCTTTTCTGAGCAAGGTCAGAAATCGAATGCAGGTCAAAGCTTTGTAATGTACATGGACCCATTGCTTTTTAATAGAGGATTAATATTGACCATCCTTTAAAAGCCACTTGGAGGATCCATAGGCATTAAAGTAAGCAGAAACATTCACATTATTTCCGGTTTGAAAGCAACAAACGTGCATCGCAAGCTTTAATCACGAGATGATTTGCATTTGAGATTGCCTAACCTCTCATCAACAGATCAGGATCAAGGCGAGAAGGCAAGAAAGAAAAAAGATGCACAAATGCACAGCTTTGGCAGTTGTTCTAGCTATTACTGGCACGAAAGCTGTGTGGGTGCAAAAAAGGAACCATCAGCGTTATGCATGTAAACATAAAAGTGACGCACAAACCTGCCGATCTAAAACTGCTCCTTAACAATTCATTTGAATGCTATAAAAAGTTTTATATCCCTGTTCAGATGGTGTTCATTTGACTGAAATGTGGTTACTGAAATGCCTTATCTTTTTGGAAGATTACATTGTGAAATTATCATTTGAAACAAATACCACTTGAATAATAATAATACAACTAATACAAATAATAATAATTGTACTGTATTTTTTTAAATAAAATAAGGAACCTGTAATGTAATAAAATGCAGAAAAAAAGTATGTAAGTGAAGATATAAGTAAAAAAATTTGCATAAAGAGCATGTGAAAATACTGATCTTGAAATGTGATATGTAAAAAAAAAAAAAAAGGCGAAAACAGAAAAAATAGCTCTTTAAAAAAAAAACTTTAGGTTTTGTCATACCAATTCAATGTTTATAGAGAGATATTGGCATGGTAGTAAAGATGTAGGAATCAGGTTTTGGGTATTTTTATTAAACATGCTGTTAAGCACTCTTTGTGTCTTTTCTTTCTAAGGCTGCGTTTAATGGGCAGAGTGTGACATTTTGACAGAACACCCAGACAGCTTTGCAGGATGAAGTCTTAAAGCCCTTTAATTATCTAAATTGTAATCCTCTTTCACTTTTAAGTCACGTTGTATGAAAAGATTTGCCATATAAATTAATGTATATTTATATGAGATATAGTCTGCTACTTTTTTCTTTTATTCATCAAATCTGCACCTTATACGGAAATTAGTAAACTAATATGATAACACTATTTTAGTGATCAGGAAATTTATAGGTTATTCTCTTATAATATATTTAAATATTTATAACTCTATAACTATAATACATGTTTAGGATATAGCACAATATACACACACATTATATATATATATATATATATATATATATATATATATATATATATATATATATATATATATATATATATATATATATATATATATATATACAACGACCGCCGTGAACCAACATATACCAACAATAACGGACAGTGAGAGTGTGGAAGTTTAAATAGGAGCTGGTGATGATGCTAAACGAGCACCATATGTGCGCGATTGAAGCCGGGAGTTTTAGAGAAAGCGGCCGAGAAAACACCTGACACGCTAAAGGGGGCCGAAGGGGGCTAAACATGTACTGTATGTATTTTTATAGCATGCCTTCATCAAACAAATCGCGGCAACGATGTTGTGTAAAAAACCCCTTCAAAAACACGTGCATGCACATTCTCATTTATTAACGCACATCATGTACATAAAGAAATTTCAAGCACGTTAATATACTGCCGCCATATTGATTTTCGTTTATCATCGGTTACCTCGATGCTTTTTGGCGACCCCCTAGGACATCGACATAACCGGGTTCCACTGTATATATATATATATATATATATATATATATATATATATATATATATATATATATATATATATATATATACAAACTCATTACTCACACGTCTATAATGAGCATTCTGCCATCATTTGTGATTGACTAATTAAGCTGAGCTGATTAGATAAGAGCTGATTTTCTGTTTTTTGAAATTTTTTTTTTTTTCTGGCAGTTCTTTATGCAATTAGTAACAAGCCAAGCGCATAAAGTTCCCCGTTCACATTGCAAAATGCACCGCAAAACACCAGTTGTCGCACACACGAAACCAGCTTGCACTGCCTTCACAGGGCGTTTAAATCTATTTTTGGCTGCTTTTTTTCTTGCATGCAAAGTGTTCAAAGTGCTACATTTGCAGGAATAATGAGAGAGAATAGGTCTGATCTTGCAAAGCTCAGTCTTCCATCCTTCTTCCTGAAAATGTGCCTAATTGGTTAGTTTGCACGACACAGCATCTAGTCAGCACAGCTCCAAATGTTCGAAATACGCAACAGCAAGGTGTTTCACAGAGCTCAAAAAGTCATAACACACAATCATATACCTGCTAGTACTATTTCACTTTGTAATATGATGACCAAGCATACTTGTTTATATTGGCTTTTTTGCTTGTTCAATGCTTAACCATTCAACCATTCTCTCACTCAAACAGTGAAACACTTTTTATCTCAATATGAGAGCACTGCATAGTAAAAGTAAGCAAGTGTTTTATACTGTAAATGATTTCCTAAATAAAAATACATTGTCTTACAAAAGTGAGTACACCCCTCACATTTAAGCAACCATTTAAGTGTATCTTCTCAAAACACAATAATATAGAAATTAAACTTGGATATAGTTTAGAATAGATTTACTGTCCTCTAAAAATAACTCAACATATAGTCTGAATAACTAGCAAAAAAAAGTGAGTACACCTTAAGTAAAAACAGCTGTATGTGATTTAACCATGCAACGCTGCAACAAGTCGTTCTGCATGTTGAACATGTACTGTGACATTCAGAACATGATGCCCTCCTTTCAGAAACTGGGCCAAACTTTTCCAACATTATAACGACCCCAAACACACTGCCTTGCTGAGGAAGCTGAATGTGAAGGTGGTAGAGTGGTATGTCTCCAGACTTAAACCCTATTGTGCACCTGTGGAGCATCCTCAGGCGGAACGTGGAGAAGCGGCATGTGTCTAATATCCAGCAGCTCCATGATGTCATTATGGAGGAGTGGAAGAGGATCCAAGCAACAACCTGTGCAGCTCCATTCCCAAGAGGATTAAGGCAGTGCTAGATATCAATGGCGCTCACACAAAATATTGACACTTTGGATACTGTTTTAACATGTTCACTTACGGTGTACTTATTTTTCTTGCCAGTTATTTTGACAATAATTGCTGTATGTTGTTATTTTTAGGGGGGCAGTAAATCTGTATGCCGCTATACAAGCTGCATATCGACGTATATTCCCTTTAGAAGAAATACTGAAATGGTTGATGAAATGTGAGAAGTGTACTTACTTTGTGAGATACTGTATACAGTGTATAGAATACTGTATAAAGAAAAGAATAAGCGAGCATCAATAACAATATAGGGAGCATATTTTAAGGGCAAGAATGGCAAATATGTGACATTCCTGTGCTGGACAAAACAACAGAAATACCAGTGTTTTTCTTCTCGTCCTCTTAAAAATGATGTGGTCCATTTTGGCATACCTGTTGATTTGAACAGCTTTTAAAGTGCTGCCCTCAAAGCACTAAGTGCCAGATGCAGGGCCTGAAATGCTTACCTCTAACTAGTGAATTGGAAAAGTGCCATACTTGACACAGCATCCAGCCTACTACCACTACCTACAAGTGCTAGTCATTTATTAAACCAAAAATTCAGTTTTTACAGGACTAACAATGTGGAAACAACACAACTTTACTTTTTTATGAATATATCACAATATATCTTATATATTTTTTTTTTCAGGTGATGCTGATTGAGTAAATTGGTAAAGATTGGTAAAAGTAGCAATTATAAATGTGACTGAATTATATGGTTGGGTTACATTTGAATTCACTGTAAATGAAAAAAAGCAAAAGTTGTTGTACCTGTGAAATATTGTGATTGATAATAGAATACCTGCGACTAAAGTGGGAAAAGAAGGGGGTGTTGCCAGACATACGAATGACGTGTCATGTATGTGTTATGTCAGTGTTACAGCAAAATTAATTAATAAAAAACAAAACATTTGCAAAAATAAACAAATGTGGGTATTCAGTGTAAGTCATTTGTGGAAAATCAGGCAGGTCTATAGTGTGAGTATGTTCTGGCTGTTAAAGAAATAAAATGTATATGAATATTTAAATAATAATCTTATGACAAGGTAACTGAAGCTACCTGATGCATTCAAAACCCAGTAACCCAAAAGCACTGAAAAAGTAAGATTGTTGTAATTGGTAGAGAGGATGTTCAATGCAATGTAGCAGTTAACGGTGATCTGTGACTTCTGAAGTTTTTACAAGACAGCCATGAACTTTTCCTGAGTTGCCTTGTGTGAATTCTCATGAATTTGCAGTCAAACACCATTAAGATTTAGAAACACGACAAGGACTTGAGATGACATTTAGCTCACAACTCTCTTGTTAACATGTTGAGATAATTCAGATTAGCCGATTCCTATTAACTCTGGGATTTATTTTATATTGACCAGGAAGGATATTAAAAAACATAAATGAGTGCCAAGGTGAAGCTGTGTCAGACTGAAGGTATGGAAAGCAATAATTTTTGTTTACGCAAATTTGCGTGACCAATTTTTGAGTTTATGAAGTGTTTCCTGAAGTTCTGAAATATACATGGGTGGTGGACAGGGGTAGAATAAGAATTATTGGATTACTTCAAACCCTAACCCTAACCCTAACCCTAACCCTTGTGTTATGGATTTAATTTGAAATATAATTTAACAGTTAGTGATTTTTAACCATTACAACAATAATCCATAATGACAAAACAAAAACATTTAAAATGTATAGAATTGTATTCATTACTTTGAAGAAGCACATATGGTAATAGCTTCAGCCTTGTGTCTTCTGAGAAATCCAGCTTTGCATATCTGGATTTAGGCAGTCTCTCCCATTCTTCCCTCTCAGATTCTCCCAAGCTCCCAAACAGATTGGATGGCGAGGGTCTGTGAACAACTATCTTCAGGTCCCTACGCAAATATTTTATGCGATTCACGTCTGGGCTTTGGCTGAGCACCTACTCCGGGTCATTTAGTGACTTGTCCCGAAGCCACTTGAATGTTATCTTGGCTGTATGCTTTGTGTCGTTGTCATGCTGAGCAGTGAACTTTTACCTGAGTCTGAGTAACCCTTGAGCATTGGTCTCTTCATCCCTGCTGAGGAGAAGCATGATGCTGCCACCACCATGCTTTACTGCAGAGTAGGTTGAAGAGAAGTTGATGAACATCTAAGTTGAGGACCTGACTTTCATGTAGATCTCTATTAACATTCACCACAAGGGACCTAATCACAAGTGGTCAGCTGCATAGCTGTTTACATTAGGAATACAATTCCAGTGGCCTCTTGAGATCGAATTTCATACTTTGTTTTGACACAAGAAAGGTTGCCATGCACCATTATTATGCTGAAATGTCCAATGAATCCTGTCTGTTTTGGTTGTTTCAGATGTTTTAATCATGTGGTTTGCTGAAATTCTTTTAAAATGAATAAGAAATCAGACGATAAAAGAAATGACTTTGTCTTTGTAAACGCAATTTTGTACCATTCTATCATGGGTGAGTGCATGCTTTCAATGTTATTTCCAAGCAGTCTTGTAGTAATTACATATGCTATGGTTAGGGCACAGTCCTATCGACACGGTTGATTAAGTAGTCCTTTTTTGCTGTTCGGGGCCTCAGTGAGATGCTGGTGTGATCACACTACAGATGTTATGTGGCCACGTGTCCTCTGGATGTGGTTTAAGTGATTGGATCTTTTCTGGACTCATTGGACCCATTTCACATCTGTACTGTTTGTTCACTCAGAACACATGTTAAAACCAGGTGTGAACAGACCCTTGGTTTTTGGCCTGACAGTACATGCACTGCAAATTGTGTGCTCTTATACACACAGGTGTATGCTTTTCTAAATCATGTCCAATCAATTAACTGTGTCACAGGTGAACTCCAGTCAAGTTTTATAGATATTTTAAGATATTAAAGCAAAGTGGATGCACCTGAGCTCAGTTTGAAATCCTTTAGACAAGGATCTAAATAATGATCTAAATGAGTTTTTTTTTTTTTAATTAAAAAATATTTCTAAATCATTCTTTTCTTTGTTGTTTTGGATTAATTATTGGGTAACGGCCAAATGTCAAGTATGTAAAAACTGATCTGGGATCTGAATACTTTTTAAACCTTAATCCTTAATATTTTTTCTGGTTATATTTTAGAAAATGTTTTCAGTCTAGCTTTCTAACTGTCTGCAGACGTTGACCTGCATTTATATAGCATATGGATGCAGCTGACATCATACAGACCTTGCTATTATGGGTGAAGTCCTAAATACAAATGTGTGTTCCTGTAAGTACTCATTTACAAGTCAAACTCACTGACACGTCTTGAAAGTTACTTATACATTTACATGCTTTTTGCCCTTGAGAACAAGGCGAGCAAGTTGCACATGGTATCTTGCTAGAGTTCAGCTGTTTTATATAGTGGAAGATGAACATATAAAACATTGTCACATGCAGTTTTAAATTTCTTAAATTCCACATTTAGTTCTCATTTGCTGGTATAATAACCTTCACTCTTCTGGGAAGATGTTCCACTAAATTTTAGAATGTGGTTGTGGATATTTTTGCCTATTCAGCCACAAGGGGAATAGTAAAAGTAGGTACCGATGTGGGGTGAGGAGGCCTGGTGGACATTTAGGCAGCATTCCAATTCATCTAAAGGTGTTCAATATTAGTGAGGTCAGAGCTGTATAGCAGGCCACTCAATATCTTCCACACTAACCCATGCAAACCATATCTTGCTAGAAGATGGAAGAATCACATACGACTAGAAAAGTCATGTGTCCCAATACTGTTGTCCATATAGTGTACATCAATTCCTTAATTAAACTATTCTGGATAATTTGGAGACTGTATTATTTGAAAATAATAATCATCTAATTATATTGTCAGTCATGTTGTCAGTTCACTAATCGGTCTTCAAACAGCAAAGAATATGAACAATTTACAGAAGTCTGTGAAAACTGTGCTTTTTCTGATCGGATGCCACTGGCCTTCTTGTCTCTGGTCCAATAAGCTGCCATCAGGTTAATAATGGACATTAATAATTTGATTGACTATAATAGAGAGTCTGCCACAGAAGCCACGTTAGTTTGTAAGCAGTTTGATAAATGTTTTTGTTTTTATGCGTTTATTAGCTCAACTCATTCATTTGGTTGGGTCTGCTGAATGCTGGCACGGGTTCAGTGACTGCTGATTTGGTGGGTCGCATATTGTTGGTCACAAACAATACTGAAATTCATTCCAATCATCTACTGGTTGCATTCTACAGCTTGAAAATGTGCTGCACATTAATGCATTTTATTCTCAGAATTTAAATCTGAAGCAGGACAAAATATTTATTAAAAAATGAATACTTAAACCACTGAGTGAAAACAGTCAGCAACTTTTAAATTTAACATGCCAGTCAAAAAAAAAAAATCCATACTCTATGTACTGTCATCTTTGTTGGTGATGCTAATGAGCTCCGCTAGACATCCATCAATACACTGTGTAGTAGATATTAGGAAGTAATGAATAAAAAAAAGTAAAAAAATCAATTGAATTGTCAGATTTCTAGCAATAAGATGGATGAACTTAAGAGTCTTAATGCAATGCAATGGGGAGGATGTTTACTGGTTAATGGCATCCTGATTAAAGCTTTTTGTATTAGAGAAAATAAGAAAAATCACAGCATAAGCATCAAAACAGCGACATTACATATGGAACCTTCAGCTATCTATCTGACTACAGGTCCCTTAATACTCATTGGTAGGTGAGTAACTATGGAATTTTCCTATTAAGTGTAAAGGCTAAATAATACATAGCTGAGTAGTACATTTTTCAAAGCTTTTTACATACCGCACATAACTGTACGATTTTAATGAAACTGTGCAACTCTTTAACTTCAGGTTTTAAATTTAGCAGCCTTAGATAAATCTTATTATTTATAACTAGAGATTTTATTTTTAAAAATACATTGTGTATTTTTGGTGCCAACCATATTATTTGTGATTTTTGAGCTCGTCCTATATATAATATATCAGAAAAGTACTACAAATTATGCATTATTTTGGGTAAAGTATGAGGATACTAGGTGTGAAAAACTTGCAGAAGTTTTGCAAATTTTAGTGGCTGAATTTTGTCCTGTGAATTTGTGAGCCAATAGAAAAAAGAATGTTGGACTGTTAGATTCCTGGATGCTAAAATAACACAAGAGCTGCTTATTATTAAGTAACACCGTAATATTGCCTTGCTGTCTTCTTACTGTTGCTTGGGGCATATCTGAAAGAACAATAAGCTATCTTGTCCACCAACACACACTAGGGATTTTGTGGTAAAAATGTTTTTGTTTTTCACTCTGCTTGCTTTGATTTTCTTGTTAGCAAAGTTGGTATTCTTCTGGTACTTTTTTTAAGTCATTTTTTGTTGTAGCAAACTCCTAACAGGATATGATGCTAGTGGTATTCTTAGACGTTGGCCAAACAAAGAAGCATTGTAAAATGCCCGGAAGAAGAATTTGTACCAAATTCTCTAAATGCAAAAAAAAAGAAAAAAAAAAAAAAAAAAAAGAAATGTAAAGGAAAATGTTACTGCTCTTATGTTTTACTTTTCACTGTGGGACAAAGGTGAAAAGTTAAAAGATGAAATATCCTTGATTTATTTATGACCTTGACTTAAGACAAACAGCATGGTTGACGATGTAATGCTAAATGTTTTTTTTTTTTTAAAGGAAATACACAGTTCTGTATGTCACTTCATTTCTTCCTCAAAATTTTCAGCTAGTTTCTTCTCTTGGCTAGTCAGCCATCATTTGCAGCTCCCCCAATCCAAGTCTCAGCTGTGTTCTTCTCAAATCAACCCCATGAGCCAAGGTTTTTGGGCTCATTTCTGCAGTTGCTAAGATAATTGTGGCCTGCTGGGTTTGCTGGGTCACAGACAGAGCACTCACAGCCTCAGACACGCTCTGCCGCTTACGCTTTTCCTTATCAACCAGAAAGACGGTGCCTGGCTGCCATTATTCAACACTTCTCCCAGGTACCACTCTCTCTCTCTCTCTCTCTCTCTCTCTCTCTCTCTCTCTCTCTCTCTCTCTCTCTCTCTCTTCTCTCTCTCTCTCTCTCTCTTTCTCTCTCTCTCTCTCTCTCTCTCTCTCACTCTCTCTCTCTCTGTCTTGCTCTCTCTCTCCTTCTTTCTCATTGAGTTCCCTGTCTGTTGTCTGCGTGTTGAGCAAAAATAAATAAATCTATCATTATTATAGGGAAATTTAGATGCAACACAAGCTGTTCCCTCTGGGAAACCAGAGATCCTCAGTGAAAAGGGACCACGTAAATAAAGATGTGATTTAGCGGAGAGGAGTTCAGGCGAGACCCAGGTGTCCGTGCAGGATTTCGTTAAAGTATGAGACGTTCCCGTGTGCGTAATTTGTCTCCTTTCAAAATTAAATGCCACAATCACTTTTCAATTTATGGCATGCAATCGCAAAGCAGTTGCTGTGGCGAACACGTGCCTGTGCACAGGCTCTGTGCACTCCATTTAGCTGGAGATCACAGCTCCCCGGGATGCTTTGACGTCGGATCTCATTGCAAATTAGTGTCAGGGACAGTTTGCACACTGTCATTAGTTGCAGTAGTACAACAGCAGGGTATCATGTGATGTCATCGAAAGATGGTTGAGCTGAGAATTACTTATATATGCAAATGTAACTGGAATGCTATGTAAAAATTTTACAAATAAAAATTGTATTATTATAATAAATTTACAGTGAAATGTTGCTTGTTGCATCATAAGCAGAGGTGGCAAAAGTACACACATTCTTAACTCAAGTAGAAGTACAGATATTTATGTTTTAAAATACAAAAAAAAGTTAAAATACTGACTATACTTTTTACTCAAGTTAAAGTATAGAAGTTTGGGCTCTGACATGTATTTAAGTAAAAAGTAGCCTTTAATACTACCTGTTGTAGTGTCATGATGGTAACTGGACCTCACATCATATTAATATTAGGGCTGTCAATCGAGTAAAATATTTAATTACACATTTCTATCTGTTCTAAATGTACCATACTTCATGTTTTTAATACTTTAAGCAAATGGACATGGAGAAATATAGATGCTTTATTCAAATGTATGTTTATTATTAGTACAACCAAAATCAATATAGAGCATAAAGACAAAATATTTTTGTTAATGTTTTAAAGTAATTATGGTGTTTTAAATCAGTACAGAACAGAATAAATAAGACACTGAACAGAACATTTGCTATGTTTCCACACGTACAGTTAATGAGGTGATACCGGAGAAACTGTACCTTTTCTAACTTTCATACCAATTACATAATCAGAGATTATTTGTTTTCAATATGAACTGGTTTATGTGAAATACTTTTTGAGCTTTCTATACATATATTTATTATGTATGTGAGGCAAATATTCACTGAGGTTCAGGTTGTTTTATTTATGTTTGTAAAGGGAGATGACACGGCAGAGAGCATACCATGTCTGTTTTCTTTATTTTACAAAAGCACAGCATTTCGTGGTTATTATGAGTGTGTATGAATAAAAGTAGATCCTTTACAGATTCGAATGTATTATTATGTATTGCTCTCATCTGTAAAGAAAAAAAAAAGACAGTAATTTAAGTTTGTTTCAGCATTATGAGGAAAAAACATTGTGTGAATCATGGTGGATTTTGGTGTTTGATTTGGCATATATATATATATATATATATATATATATATATATATATATATATATATATATATATATATATATATATATATATATATATATAAAAATACAAAACTAGTTTAAAATGTTGTTACCTAATGAATGCGTACAGGCTGAACATCCACCATACAGAACACAAGCAAAAAAAAGATAATGATCCCTCTGCTAATCCACGTTAGCTATATTTGTTGCCTTCTGGCCTGCTTATTGTGAGCTTCGTAAACTAGTCTACGTCTGTGGTGTGTGAGAGCCAGGAAATAATACACTAGTGGGAGAATGAAAAAGCTGCGATATGGCAGGAAATACAGTAGGTTGATGGGCTGAAATCGGCTCACCAAATGAATAAATTAAAACAAAAGTAACGAGTCTGTTTTGAAATTGAGTAAAAGTAAAATGTGTGAAGTAAAGTGCTGATAACAGAAAAAATCTACTTGAGTACAGTAACAAAGTATTTGTACTTCGTAACTTCCCACATCTGATCAGAATAAGAGAGTATGAAATGTACTGCAGGAAAACGCTATCTACCTTCTTCCGCATACATGAGCTCACAGACACATACAACTGGCTTGTGCCACTATGATTGACAGGGGAGAGAGAGAGTATGCCATCCCACCAAACCACTTATTTTATTCTCTTAACTTCTTTTGCAACATTGTGAGGATTTGAGCCTCCTATCTTGCTATAATAGTGCCATTGCTTTTCTGTTGAAGTATATTACAACCTAATGTTAAGACTCCTGAGATTTCTTTTTTTTTCCCCCTCTTTTTGTGCTTAGCTGTATAGAAACCGATATCCAGCATATCTACAACTGTGTTGTGTCTGGATATGGACTCCAGCTGTGAAACCGACTGTCTAAATTGTAGTAAAGCAGCACACAATGGCAAATAAGCAAATTTCATCTCACGGAGCAATCCATTTGAGAGCATTATGCAGACTGTGAATATATTTAAAGGCTATTTCACGTATGCCTATTTCAATCGGACCCTGGTGTTTAGTTCCTTGCAGTTTGGAGTAGCAATTGCACTCTGAGAGGACTAGAACAACGTGTTGGAAAGCTTTTGGCTGAGGGTGTGAATTCACTGATCCTACTGAATTTAATGAAATCTATTGTTGTTTTTGGACTATATGTTTTAAATATTTTTTGTATATTAAACCTCATGTATTTGAGTTGTTTACAACATTGTACAACAGAGTAATACAAATAAACTGCTCAAAATGTTTTTACTCTACTTGTGTAATCACTAGGACAATATGATGTCATACCATCTTTCTATACATACATTTAAACTACATACTGTAAACAGGAAGAATAAAAGATTTATGGTTTATTAGACTCATACAGTAGGTCTCAATTTGCTTCATAGGTTGTGCTTTTATCAGAAAGAAAATAGCCACTTTTTATTTCATTAGACTTCAGAATGTATTTCACTGCAAACAGACGGGTTGCTAAAATAGAGTTGGCAAACCGAGATCTTGAGACAAAAAAAATAGAATACTTTTAGCACTGTAATGTCTTTAGAGTGTTTGTAAACCTTTTCCAGTATTGTGTAATGGTGCGATGCTTGTAAATTGTACTATAATCTTTTGGACATTTCTTGGGAGAGTAATTAAATTTGGCTAATTTTCTAGCAATTAATCCATACTCTGCAACAAGGGACTGAATAAAGGCCATTAAAGAAATACGCATGTCAGTAAAAAAAAAAAAAAAAAAAAAAAAACATTCACCATTGAGATGCATGTGAGACGTTTTCTTGAAATTAAAAATGCATCCAAACATAAACAATACGCCCAGAAGCCTCGGTCATGAAGAGGGGAGTGTTTCTTTGCCCCTTTACTCTCAAGTAATTAAGATCTTTGCCTTGGATGCATTGCGGTGTGCATATTAAGTACGAAATCTTGAAGTAGAGTAATCACACTCTTGGCAAATATTATAAATGGTCCCATTGCTGGATGCATTCTGTTAATTGGTGCCTGGTTGTTAAGTGCATTCTCATGTTTGGTGACTATTTTTTTTCATTAATTTCTATTCCTGTTTGTTCATCACATTCAAGATTTACTTGTCAAGTCAGGATGTTTGGTTTGACAAAGGTTGTACCTAGGGAAAAAGAGGTGGGCATGACATGATGCAATATGTTGACAACAAACCGTACTAGTTTGGACATGCTAATTTATGAATTTAAACACGGTTTAACCATTTAACAAATACCTTGCATTGTGAACACCCTGTTGTCATTCACTACTCCCCCAGCATCCTCCCCAACATGCATTCACTTTATAACAATCTTCTTGAGATTAGTACGCACTAGGTTAGTATGATATAGAATTAACCATTTCAGAAAAATCTCTATCAACAATTTAAAAAAATGATGTCTCTCATGATTCCCTGAACAGCCACCTTTTCAGCATTAAGAAAACTATTAGGATGTAATGTTAGCTCTGCAACCAGGAGCTGCTTGCAAAATTCATGAAAACTAAACTGGAAATCATTTAGAAATATTGTTTAATAAACAGTGAAGAACCCATTACAATACATTTGCAATATTATGGTTGTTTAATGTCCACATGGTTCCAACTTTGGACTGAATAGTGCAGCAGTAACAACAACAAAAAGTACACTTAATCACTTTAACATACACCGAATCATTTTATGTGAAATAATAATTGACTCTGGTTTGTTGAATGATTAAAAAAATTATTCACACCCGAGGTGGTAATGCAGCTTCCACGTGAAGAAGAATGGCCTTTAAACCTCGGGTGTGCATTATTTTTCTAATAACTTAATGGACCGTGTCCATTTTTCCACTTATACCACAGTATGCACAACTCAAGTCATTGTTCAGATGTTTCATTTCAGATGTGTTTCACGTTCTGTCCCAGTTTCTGCTGCTAATACTAAAGCATCATTTTAGAACTAGTACTTGAACCTTTTTTTTAGTGGACCAAAATAACAACAAAATTAATATAAAAAATAATCCATTTACATTTTTATTCAGACAGCATATTTTATTAAATGTTTATTACATTTGAGAACAGACAAATTGTTGTAAACCCTTGAGGTTTAGAGAAAATTACTGCAAATGAATTCATTTCAGTCAGAGTTACGTTTTACCATGTTTTAGTTTGAGTCTGAGGATGATACATTTTCCACTTTTTAATGCATCATTTTCTAGAATTTACTGAAATATTTGCAGGAAAAAGAATAAAACCATGCACACATTAATTTATATGAATTTATATGAGCCTTCATTTGCTGAAAATGGCTCAGTTAGTGTTTGTCTCATCACATCGCATGTGTTAACTGTACTTTAAACAAAAGTAAGGGGGTTTACTTGTCCTCCTCTATGTCTCTTGTGCTAATCATGAAATGTGAATCAGATGCAAAAACAAACACGGTGCTTGTGGGAAATGTAGTCTGTGCCTAATCTTGACAGATAAAGTGAGAGAAGGACACAGCAAGAAATATGTGAAAAAAAGAGTGATTGCACTAATGAAGCACAAAAGCCGGTAAGCAAATGTCAATCTTTATTAATTGGTTTGTTTCTTTTATTTATCAATTAATTGCATCAATAAACTGAATTAGTTTATAATTACTCAAAACATTCTTTATTTACCATGATTGAGGGCATTTCCCAAATCCAGGTGAGGGCATCCTCTGGGTGGGGTGGGGCTTTCAGATGACCGTCAATACTGCCAGTCATTCCAGATTAATGTCAGGAGTTGTAATAATATAATTGATGTAAATATGATTAGGTATGAAAGTGTCAGAAGTCTCGGGATAAGTATTTTGCATAAACCTTCTACAAACTGCACATTTGTAAGCCTTTGCATTCACATAGCAAGTATTTGTGTTTGAAAAGGGCTTTCTGTATTATATATTACAGATAACATTTTTAGCCTGTAGATCGAGTCAAGCAGCTGATAGTAAACAGCCTTTGGCAAGATTTGACCTCACTCAGTAGGTTCACTAGCAGCTGCCAAAGTTACACACCTGTCTCACAAGCTGAAAAAAAAAAAACTTGGGAACCTGGCAGATCCTCTGCTTTGATCCACTGAGTGTTATCTGTCTTGTATCTAGCAAAGAAGAATGAGCAGATAGTAGAGGAAAGTGGAATTTACTTAAGATGGCAATCATGGCTCTAAAACTGCTGAGCTTGGGATTTGTGTGTGTATAATATGATTACAATGCAAGCATGATTATGTGTAAACAAAAAATAATAATATATAAGTAATCAAGTAAATAAAATTCCAAGAATGTATAATTAAAAAATTTATTTAATTGGGCTTTCAAATTTGAAATGTCAATTCTTTATGCCCCAAAGTATTTTATTTCTTTTATATAACAGAAATTTTCCAATAAGCACTTTTATAAAAGTACATAATTAAAGAAGGACACATCATACCATTTATTTATATTAAATAATCTAGGAATCTCAGTCCTGAAGATTTGCCCAGGTCGGATGTACTAATAAAGTGTTACAAAGTTTTGAATCTCCCCTTACAGGTCTTTATAAAAATCTCTACTTACAAATGGCAACACATAGAAGGCACAGTGTTAATGGTGTCCCAGTAACATGCAGTGATTTATGAAGTATTTTTATTTCCTTGCTGTACTTAAGTACATTTTTTCAAGTAGCCGTACTTTAGCTGAGTATTTTCATTTTGGAAAAAAATTGTGTTTCTCTACATTTCAATGCAAAATATTTTACTTTTACTCCACTTCATTTGAGAAAAACAGGCCATTCCTGACTAAGCAAATACATACATCGTTTTAGGTAAAAAGATCACAACTGTTACCTCGTGAGAGTTAATAGAAAAATAGAAATAGCTCTCATTAAAAAGGTTAATGTTCAGAAGAATGAAACTTGCATTAATTATTCAGATACAATTCTCATAGATTGTTACTTTCATTTTTTACATTTAAAAGCAACTTCATTTCTTTTACTTAGGTAAAATGAGTTTTGGTATTCTACTGTGCACATTACTTTAAGTCCCTCGTTATATGCTGTTGAAGTTCTGTGATAAACTTTCCAAAGCAAGTTTCAGATTTTTTTTTTGTGGTCCCTCATAGTTTCAACTGCTTCATGGTGAAGCCTAGTAACCCAGACCTGTCTGGTAATGAGCGGGTAAAGTAAACTCAAGCGGAGCGATCTCAGCATGAGCAGTTGTCACTGAAATGGTAGTTATTGTTTTGTGGTTGAGATTTATATAAACCTGCACTTGACACCAGAAATCGCAGAGCGTCTTTAAATTGCTTTCTAAAAGTTATTCAGATTTGTCTGTAATAGCATTTGGGTGTGAAGCTATTCTTTTAGAAAGTGTAGGAGATAGTGAGGTCTTTTGTGCAGCTGAATTCTGCAAATGAACGTCCTTCACTTGAGTGTGTTCAAAAATGCCAGGGACAAAAAAGTAAGGAAAAGTTAATGATGTGCTTACACAAATGGGATTTCATTTATACAAACTGACAATGAAATTGAGGACATCCTTCATAGTTCTTTCAGTAGTATTACAACTGCAAATAAACTATATATTCAGGGGGGGTTGTAGTTGAATTTATCTTTTTTTTTTTTTTGTTTCACTTTGATAACAGCCTTGAGCCATTACTGGAGAAGATATTTTGTCAGGCTGAAAAAAGAAAATACAGAGAAGTACAAAGGATTGTTGGATGTATGTCATATACTGAAACAGCTCCATTTCATGCATAGGTATTCAGACCTTGTTAAATGTGTCCTGAGTGCTTGTGTTTGTTTTATGATCACAAGAAAAAGATTATTTACCAGAAAATCTGTTGCATTAGTCACTGTCCTTTAAACTAAACCTTTGAACTTTTGAAAGCAATATTACAGTATATACAGACAATACTATTAATAAAAAATAATCACCGTCATCATCATCATAAGGATAAAAACAATCAGAAGTATATATATATATATATATATATATATATATATGCATGCATGCTTTCATATATCTTTTCTTGTTGAACTTGCTCAATACTTTGAGCAAGTTCTGGCAGCACTGAGACATACCACAACGCAGAAAATCCACAATAACCATGAGACATGCCCCCGCTCTTTCAGCCTTAGTAAGTCAGATTGACAGGGGAGATTGCCATGTAGAGGGAGTGCTAGAGGTCTCCTTTTACCTCGAAATGCATCAGAGAAAAAGGCCCATCTCCATCCCGATCAGCCACAGATGGGCCGCTCGCCACATATCTGAGGGACAAATTGAATCTCGTTCAATCTGTAACCCTTAGGAAAATGAGTGAAGGAGCAGATAAAAATGCTATTTTCCGCAGCGTAGCCATAGCCATGAAACAGATGAGATGCTTGGTGCAGATAATTGAGAGGCGTCACATGAAGAGAAATGGCTTAACGCTGGACTGTTGTCCTGACAGTGCCAGATCTGCTGTGTCATGTGGGACCCTACAAGGTTTTACAGAAGCTATATATAAGACAATTAGGTGAAACCTTTTTTTTTTCTCCAGGAAAAATATCACAAAAAATAAATATATATAATTTAAGAAAAGCAAAACTATTTTTTGCCAAATTTTGATAATTTATTCAGTGCTTTAATGTAAAACATTCAGTTACACTGCATCTTAGCAAAATTTATTTTTTGAAAAAGCCACATTTTAAACTGGCACATAAAAATAATAAATAGTTAAAATATGGTAAAATAATAAGGCATTGAACAGTGAATGCCTGAACAAGGGCATTAGTATGTACTGCAAATAAAGGGATGCTGGAGGAGTTCTTGATTTTTTCTGTCAAGCATGGTGAAGGAAATGTAATGATAATAGGCTGCTTGGGTGCCGAAGATTTATAATGCATGATGGATCTCTCTTAGGACTGCCCAAGAAAAGTGATTTGAATTATGATTTCGATTTGTATTTTGGTGCAGTTTAATTCAACAGCAGCATAGATTCCAAACAAAATAGGGGAGAGGGTGGCATTGGAATGTGGTACAAAATAAAAAGAAATAGACTTAAATACAGTGGGTAAATGAATATAATATAATTAATGAACTTATAGAGGAGAATGAGTCATGTGACAGCTCACAACCGACGCATCAAATGATGTAGGGTTTAACTACCATTTAATTGGACTTCATTCATATGGTCAGTATTATATCAAGCAAGATTTTCTCTGTCCAATATTTAATTGTGCCTTACAAGTGTTTTCATCATGCCCTGCTCTAATAAGATTTAGACTCAACAGAAATGAATAAGAACCCTCATGTTCTGTAAGACTGATGACAGAAAATCGGCTGAATATGAGGCCCATAGCTGTTCCTCTCCAGCCTGTGTTGAAATGCAAACAAAGGCATTGTTTTTAAGGATGATATTAAATTCCATTCAATAGTGAAGCCTTGTCCATGCGAGTGGGAGAAAGTTGGACCGAATTGAATGAGTAATGAAAAAAAGCACACAAAGGAAAAACCAATGAAGATTATCTAAAGAGATTAAATAAAATAGATTTTTCTACTATATATAGATATTATTGTAAAAATAACAATAATAATAATAATAATAATTTTATGTATAATAGTAATAAATAATTTTAATAGTAATCCAGCACATTACGCAGATGCTTGATTTAGAGGTCGAATCAACAACTTGAACTTTTTTTCATGTTCTTTAAACTATTATCTGAACAGAATTTGTAGTGTATCAGGGTGCTTTTTCCTTCTTAAAAGATGACTGCCATTACTGTTGCCATCAAGCAGTACATTTGGTCTGCAGCAATGTTTAGGTAGGTGGTACATGACATGTACATGTCAAAGTTACATCCATATGAATGTCAGGATCCAAGCTTTTCCAAAATACTCACACGCAACATTCACATGATATACACTTCCACTGCTTTATTGTCCAGTTCTGATGCTCACATGCTGTAACTCACTGTGTCTTCTGACACCTTTCTATCGCAGCCAGCATTTTTATTTTCAGCAATTTGTGCTACGGATCAGATACCCATATACCTGTCACGAAGTTCTCCGGTTGTACTCCGGTAGAACATTTTTGGTAGTTATTATCCACTGCATACCAGAAACCTGCTGTTTAGGAAATGCTGTGACATAGTCGTCTAGCAATCTAACCTTGTCACTTAAACAATGACTGTCCACTTGCTGCCTGCTACATCCCACCGCTCGCCAGGTGCTACTGTAATGAGATTATCAATGTTGCTCCCTGCACCAGTGGTTTTAATGTTATGGCTGATCAGTGTATACTTCAGTAAAAGAATGAGTTTTGTCAGGTTCCATATATTTTTTAGCATTCCTCTGCATGCATCTGTTTCACCAGGAGTTGCAATAAGAATGCAATACTAGCACCCCGTACTTTCCTGTACTTTATCGACATACATTTTAACTCCAGCTGAATCAACTGCACACAACTGATCACATCAGCCGGAAAAAGAAAAAAAAAATCAATTTAGTCTGACCTCAGTAGGATTTAAAGCAAGTAATAAATGAATGCATTGATGGGAAGTACAATAATTATTTTTTTGAGTATGATTAGTGGTGTTGCTGGTATGCAGTCTTGAGCATGAATGTTTGTGAGAGCTAAAGAGAAACGATATCAATGTGAGCCTGTGGATATGTGAAAAAATAATCTGACAAAAAAAGTCAGCTCTCGGCGGAGGAGCACAGAAAAGGCCGATCAATCTTGAATGTGTAATTGACATTCCCTCTAGATGCTATTAAACATGCGCCACTTTAGTCTTTTAGTCTCTGTTGCTGCTTCAGATTGTCCTAAAGCAGCACGTCTAGTGGAAACAAGCTGAACGGTTGGGAAATTCTGTAAGGCACCGATTCGCTGATTCCTGAATAAACTAAAAACACTAACACGGCTCTGGACCAGAACAGCCTGGTGGACATGTTTAATCAATGACGGCGGAAGTAAGAAGGATGAGAAGAATTGTCTTTTTCTTTCTTTCTCTTTCCTCCACCATAACATATTGTATGTCTTATTTTTGTCAGCATTGCCTTAAAAATACACTTAGCCAAAAACATGTATTCTATCACAAATAGAGTTTTTAAAAGATTTGAAGGAAATCTTAAATGTCTGTATTTATTTTTGCCATCCTCTCTCTTTCTCTCTCTCTCTCTCTCTCTCTCTCTCTCTCTCTCTCTCTCTCTCTCTCTCTCTCTCTCTCTCTCTCTCTCTCTCTCTCTCTCTTCTGAGTTCATTATGACTATATTGCATGAATGTGAACTTGCTATGAACAAACCTATTTTAGGGAGTAGGCATATAAACAGCACCATGACCAAGGAGCTATGGTTCAAATAAAGTCACAGTCAGTGTTCTTTTTAAAAAAGATATACGGTATTTAACCCAAACAGTGACCATCACAATGACATAAAATATAAAGTCCATTATTTAATAGAATGAATACAGGTGTATCATGCCTAAAGAAAGCAAAGTGCAACAGAAGTGGGTGACCAGTTAAATAGACAGAATCAACTAGGAAGCCAAGTGTAATTGTATTCTTGTTTCTTATTAAAATTCAAGTCAGGTTAACTATGCAATTAAACAGCTTGGACGGAGCTGTTAAGTCCTCCTACATACATCCTTTTGACACATTAAAAAATCCAAAAATCCTTTCATTTGTACAATTACGAAAATCTTTAAAGTGTTCCTCTCTCTCGTTTTTTGGCGGGTTAATGTGCGGCCCCTGGAATCAAAAGGTATGAGATGGGCTAGACCCTGGCATGGACCATCTGTGCAAAATGTCTTTGAAACATCACTCTGGAGACAGATGAAGACATCTGGAAGCTCCTGCCACATCTGCCAGTTGTCCAAATGTGTTTTCTCCCAAAGCGCTCTCATCTCGGCACTAAACGACCTCGCTCTTCTTTGATCAACCGCGTGCCACCTTCGCTTTGGCAAGGTCTGGTAATATGGGTTTGATTATTTCTTCTCATCGGCTATTTATTCACAGCTGGAGCTTGAGCTGTGTGTAATCTGCCTGAACTGTGATACCGGCAAGGTTTATCAGTGTACGACACAAATTAAATGCGGTGTATACTTTTTTTATCGTAGTAAAGAAATTGATTATGTTAATGGAAAGATTCAGCAAGCTATACAAGTTGACCGTATTTAGTAGTAGTAGGTGATGCATAAATATAAGCACCTTTACTGACAATTAGCATGCATTAGGATTCTCATCAACTGCCATTTTCACTGTCCAAATGTTGACATTAAAATGAAGGACCAGGGAATAAGATGGTACTAATGATGATGCTCATCTCTAATCCCTCGTCTTCTTCTCTGTCTCCCAAACTGTATAACTCTTTAATTATTCTCCGACTCTGTTTACCAGTAATTTATTTATTTAATTTAAAGCAGTGTAGGGACGTTGCAGGTAGTGGAATGATAAATTGTATGAACGCTTGGATACAACATGCACATAAATAGGATCTGGGTTGTTTGGATGAGGATATGCAATGGAGAGTAATTGAATTATTCGACTCACTTGTAGAGCACTCCACTTTAGAGAATGAAAAGATTTTCTCTCATTAAGCTAGACACTGGTCATGGGCAATTAAATGCTGTCAGTTCGCATTATCAATAAGGAATGATGCAGATGAAACCGTAAATTTGTATATTAAATGTATTTTCAACCCTGTGCAGTACCTTTCTATATATTGCATTACTGCATGTGCAAATGGATGCATTCCTTTATTTTGCTAAATGAATTAGTCCTGCATGTCTAATCCTCTAGTTTATTAGTTACTTCATACTGTAAGTTTTATTTCCTGTTTAAATAAAAAATATTAATAATAATGATAGACTAACATCTATTTGAGTTCCTCCGTTGCCTATTTTATTTGGTATTCTCATTAGGGAGATTATTGCAGGGTTTTAAATTGTTTTTATTTTACAATAAAAAATGTAATTTAGTTTATAAAATGAAGTCCTTGCTGTAGACCTGCTTAAAATGTAGCCTTTTCAAAGCGAAAATTATTTTTTAATTTCATGCAGTGATAGTTAAATGATACAGCAGAGATCTTACATGAACAAAATGCAACTTAAATCCCCATCGTATATCAGTGTAAGTTTCCAGCACAAGATTCCAGATGGCTTTCACAAGAACAAAGTCAATATCAGGTCAGTATCGTAGATCAGCATCATATGAGTAATGGAAAAAAAGTGTGTTTGGTGCATCCCTTTCACACTTTTTTATTGTAAAAAAAAAAAAAAAAAATACAATAAATCAGAACATATTTGTAAAACATATAAATTGATAGCTCACTGGCTGAATGTATCTTTTTTTTTTCTGGCCACCACCCAGCTAGAAGACCTACTTCTAAATAACATTTTATAGGAAAAAGGTATTCAACAATGCCCTTATGAAGACCCAGGAAAAAGTACAACCATCTTGCTCTGTTGACGTTTGTGTGTATGTGCAAGTTTCTCTAAGCTCACAGAGACACTGTGCCCTCATTGCTAATAAGAAAAACTACAAATATTTAGTATACTGAATGTATGAGCTTGCATCACAATTTCTATGTCATGTTACACAATATAATTGACAACCTACAAGTGTAGTGGATGATGTTGATTAACTTACACCTTTGCAGATATAATAATAATAATAATAATAATAATAATAAGAAGAAGAAGAAGAAGAAGAAGAAGAAGAAGAAGAAGAAGAAGAAGAAGAAGAAGAATTGCAACATTAATTCATTAAATTGTATTTTTTAATATGATTGCATTCATCAAGACAGGTTTTTTGTTTTTGCAAGCCCATAGACTAAAGGTTCATGCTGACACCATTACATAGCACACACACGTATCAATACTTAGTTGTAGTACATGTTTTAAATAATTTACATACAAGATTTTGACCACACTGTTGTCCTCGCTTGTGATGCAAAAGCATCATAGATCTTTCTTTGGATCTGTGGTTCATTCTGACCTTTCAGAAAATAGGGAACGTTTGAGTAATACTGTTAACACATATAACAAAACAAATGTGTCTAAGCACTAGTTAAACAGCATTTGGACTCTCTATATTTCTATCCAGATCTACCATGTTCATGTTTAGTTTTTTTTTCCTACTCCCCTACAGACCAAATTACTTACTAAATTTTAACAAAACTGTGTTCTGATTAGTTTTGTGCCATCCTGATAGACACCACTGTGCTTTTTCAGACAGATGCTGCTTGCCCACTGATACTTACTGTATTAGTTGTCTGCAGAGGTGCACATATTCTCCTTGTGTTCATAACACCGCCCAAAACAGCGGTGTGTGTGTGTGTGTGTGTGTGTGTGTGTGTGTCTGTCCATGGTGATTTGTGATGTACTGGCATCCCATTCAGGGTGAATCCTCCCAGCTTGTTTCTCGGATAGTCTTTGAAATTGAAATGCTGAAATGTCTGGTGTGGCTTTTTTTTTTCTTTCTCTAAAGCATCCTTTTATCAGATTATACTACAAACCCAAATATAAGATCAGTAAACCTATGTCTAATTTCAAGCTTTAAACTTCCTTAATCAATTGGCAGATTTAATTGCTTACTTCTAGGCATAAATGCTGTTAAAGAATTAAGCTAAGAATTAGAATACATGCCAATAGAACAAGCTTGAACTGTTTTTCTGAAAAAAAATAAAAATAAATAAAATTCCAGACTAGAAACAGTATTAAAAAACTTATATTTGGTTTGTTATCTCACCACTATGACTATGAATTATGTAAGATATTTCTGCTCACAAAGATATACTGTTTTGTAAAAGGAAGTATTACATTTCAAAGTTTCTTGCATAGGGTTATGATATATTACATTAAAGGTAAATTTTTTGCATCTTAGAAATAATTGTTGTATTGTTTTATTCCTATGTCCAAGCACCATGGATCTATGCACAAAGCTAGAAGGATTAGTCTGGATTAGGAAGTACAAGTGCTTCAGTACTTTTCACCCAGTTTCATATCTTATGTATCTGCCAATGGCTTCCTGTGTGAGTGCTATCAAAAGTCAGAGAATGTTGCATTATTTATAATTTTACACTATTACAGAATAAGCACAGTGAGGTATTTCAATTCAGGTGTAGTCCGGGGACTGACCATGTGTCACGCAGCCACTCTTTCAACTCCAGCCGCTCTTTCAACTCCAATGCTCAATCTGGTCTTTGTTGCTTCTATACATTATTCATCAAATCTGTTTGGTTTGTTACCTAATGAAGCAGGTGATTTGTTTGATATTAAAATCACATGTATTTTTTAATACAAAGTAGATCGAGGATTACCAACAATGTCAGAAACGGCGTGTCTTTTGAAAGAAGGATGATCTCAAAGATACAGTGAAAAAAAGCATTGAGGTATTGACGACATTAAAGTTGCCCACACACCTACCACAAACAGTGGCAGGTGTCTGATAGTGGGCTGTTGGAATGAAAGAGGATGAGTAGGTGCAGGATTGTGTGTGTGTGTGTGTGTGTGTATGTGTGTGTGTGTGTGTGTATGTGTGTGTGTGTGTGTGTGTGTAGCTTCAGTTATGTTCTGGTTTATTTGCTTTATGGTTTTTGCCCATGCCAAGGGAATTCTGTGTAGGAATATATAAATTCAATGCTTTTTAAAAAAATTCTATAGATGCCTTTAAAGTGAATTTGAATATGAGACTAATGTAATGAAAATGAAAAATGAGATCAAATAGTCCAGTGTAACTCAGTTGTTGAGTCAGGGTCAATTCATTCTATTAAGTCACTTGACGAAACCTCATGATTGATTTTTTTTGGTGGACGTTATATAACAAGTGCAATGCAGGTTGATTGTGCAAAAAATGTAATAGTGCTGTCATACCATTTTCCATTTCCTGGAAAATAAATACTAAGAAAAAGCTCTGTTCAATAAGCATTTGGACCCAGGATAATTCCCTAGTTTATTTCTAAACAGATCAGCCATTTTCATTCTTCCTTACAGCCCAAATCATTTAGTGAATTTTAACAAAGCTTTGTTCTCTATTGTCCCATCCTGAAAAAACAACACTTGGATTTTGTAGACAGATGCTGCCTGGCCGGTAATATTCAATTCGTTTTGTAGCATCAATCATTTGTATTTAGCAGTTCCTGAATTGAGAAAAAAGAAAGTGTGATCTTGAAGGCTGATTAAAGGGTAGCTTAAGGGTGGATGATATGATTCTATGTATACACAATATGTTTAATATTATATATTTTTGGTGACAAACTACCAGTAATAGGGTAGTGTTTAATGATTTATATCAAGTCTATAGAAAAAAAAAAATGAAAAGTGAAAAAATTAAAATAAGTAAAAAATCTAAATATTAAACAAACAAAAATGTAATGATGAAACATCATTTTACTGCCATATTGGCTGCTCTTTGTCGGTTTGTAATTAAATGTATATTAAATGAATTAGTTTCCAGGAACTTATGTAATACAAATATCATTCTTTAACAGTCAATACTACCAACTCTATAAATATAATAATAAATGATTCAGTAATGCTCTTTATATTTAAACAGCTTATGTAAATGAAATAACATAACCATGTGCGACATGTTTGTTTGTACCAAGAACTCCTCCGACTTTCATTTAATCGCTGTTAAGATGCAGGAGTTTTATTCTAGAGCAGACTGTTCCCAGTGAAAATAACTCTGCCAGAATACAGATTTTTTTTTTTCTTCTCAAATTGATATACGACAGCTACTGATTAATGATTTGCATTCCACTCAACAAAATAAAGACAAGAACAGAGGAAAGTTAATGAAGAGTCAAACAAAGGATTGTAGAATGTGCTCAAGTTTGATTGAAAATAAATAACACATTTTCTGTACACCCAGTGAATTGTGAATCATAGATTTCCTGTCCTCTGCTAACTTGGCTTTGCCTGCTGCCCTTCACTCCTCCCTGGGCAGTGCCAACAGGCCTGGAAGCCTGCTCTCCTACTGGGTAGTGGCATCCTGATTCCACACCCATCTGGTTGGTGCTCTCTAGGCTCTGTTTGGCATATCGCCAGAACTTCTTTTCCAGAGCTGGCTGAGGCCTGCGTTCTGCTAACAAACTCCAGTCAAGGTAGTGCCATCCTCAAAGCAGATGGCAGAGTGATCAAAGTGTAACGCTCAGGAGTAAACACAAAGAAAACTGGGTAGAGAAAACGAAAGATAAAATGCATGGAAGGAACTGAGAGGAAAATGGATTGCTCCATGATTAAATGTTTACTGAAACATTAAATTTATATTACATTTATTTATATAATATTCCGAGTCAAAGAGCCATTTATTATCTGATGTTTACGCTAGGCAGAAATGAAAAAGAATAATTGGCCTGACCTATTTCTTTTCAGGTTTTAATCTTGAGCTCTTATCAGAGCAGTGGGCTTGGTTTATATGGGTAAAACGCCTGAACATTAGGTAACCTTCATTCATCATGATCCAGCTTGTGTATGAATAATTCTTTTCACACAAGCCTAACTGTGATCCTTGCAGTGCAATCAGCAGGATCTTTCCTCACACCGACCCTTCCAGCGTTGCAGTACATCAGTGCAGGGCTCAAGGCTGTCGAACGCTCCCTTGCCAGTTCTCGACTACCTGACTACTGCAAATTAGGACATGGATAATCAAAAGTGGAAAAAAAGAGAAGCAGACTGAAAAAGGAGGAAAGAGAGAAAGAAAAAAAATAATGACACTTTCCAAGGTCAAGAGTGTCTGGACTGAATTGCCAAGCTGTGCAAGCATGTCCTTTCAGTCCGAGCTTCGCCTGGGAGAGAGTGCAGTACAAAAGCGATAGGAGCCGTGAAAGAATGCCATAGATAGTTCCACGTTATCTGATTGTTGCATTTGAAATAAAAAAAAAAGCTGAAATGCAAATTTAATAAATGAAGGCGGTTCGAAAGATATTGTCAACTGTGAAGGGCTTACAAGAGCTTAAAGCATCTTCTGCAATCTTATAATCTCTGATATGTGGATATAACAAATAGGTTTTTACAAGCTTCTTGGGCAGATTGCCAGTGCATAGAGGAAAATGGCTATTCGTTTTAGAAATTCAGTTAACCAGTGTTGTATTTCAGTATGCCTGAAAATAAAAACGTCTACAGTAACTCCACGAATGAGTCATTGTGAATATCCTGAGCTAAAATGTATCTCAGAATACAATAATGCCTTGCACTTATTTGTCACCATGCAGCAAAAAAAAAAAAAAAAAAAAAAAAAAAAAAAAAAAAAAAAAAAACTCGACTTCTGGCGAAAAAGCACATCATGTCATAGGGCTAATTGTTTGTTTAGTTATTTATTTTCTTTGTTGTTTTTAATTTGTATTTCTAATATAATAGTGGTCATACTGCACAGCAGTGAAGTTTTTGATGTGACATTTACTGATCAATATATATATATTTCATAGTTGTGTGTCATGTTTTGAAACTACAACAGAAGCTTCTACTTGTTCTCAAATCTTGCCACCTGCTTAACTACAGCAAATCAAATAAGGGTGCAATCTGGCTGTCTCTAGGAAATACTTTTTGCAAGATGTTTTAATTAGCTTGTACAGATGACAAATGACCTTTTTGGAATCAGGAACACTCAGGGATGTAGAAATACAGATTAAACCACAGTAAAAACCTAAACATTTTTACCAAGTTAACCAAATAAGTTTTCTGCAACTACAACAGTAAGTATTCATAATGCGATATAGAGAATACACTATACGGACAAAATTATTGGGACCCCGGTCTTTTTCAGACATATCTGTTTCATCCTTAAACTGTTATCACAGTCACACAATGAAATTTCTCATTCACTTTGAGACCCAAAGCTGTTTTAGCATGACAATGCCCCATAGAAAATAGTTTACATGTGTTGGAGTGGAAGATGATGATTGATCTTAAGACTACTTAACATTTTTGGGATAAATTGGTATAAGCACTGCACCCAAAGGCCTCTTTACCATGACTTTACTAACACCCTTGTAGTTGAATGAGCACAAATCTCCACAAGCACACTTCAAAATCTAGCAAAAACAGCTTCCCCAGCTTTTCCATACCAAAAAGCATATACACATCATACATGTTCAAAAACCTTTGTCCATATGACGTACAGTATGTCTTGTCTTATCTAATGGCTAATAAGCTAGCTATGCAAAACAAGATTGTTAGTCATATCAGTCTACTGTATTTAACTTATGATGACAGGAAAGATTGTTTTAACTGAAGTGCTTTTTTTTTTATATATTTCGTTAAATATGTTAAAATGTTAGATTAAAAAGGAGGTATACAGTAGCTAGTGTCTTTATAAGTATACTAGCTACCACATTGCATTATATGTATGCAGTTGGGAAAACAGCCTTAGTACTTCGAAAGATCCCACATTTGATGGCACACCTGGTATTGTCTGGCAAATCCCAGCTGCTTTTTTGCAGAAGTAGAATAATCCGACATCAACAATCTGACAATATTTGCATAGCCTGTCATCTCCTCAGTGACTAACATACCTTTCTCTTAACTGTCAACACTTGACTGAATTGGGTTAGGCACCAGCACGGGGGGATAACAGAGGCAGCAGCGCACAAGGATAACACACAGCTGTCTGCCCGGTGTTCAGAACCACATGGGCATCCTTTCAAAAAAAACACGAGCGTCTTACATAAGCCATAAGAGGAGTGTAGGAAGGCACGGTGGGTGGAGCAGACGCTTTGAACAGGTGTCCTGATGCTTTATAAGTGCTGCTTCATTGTCAGTGTGTGGAAAAAAATGCAGCACATTTATGATGGGGACAAGTTTCTTTTTTAGGACAGTATAGACCATGAGCAAATATTCTAGAGATGGCATTTGCTTGAGTAGCTGTCGAAGATGTGTTAATATTAACATTTTTTTTTTTTTTTTTTTTGGAAATGTCAAGTGTTCGAGGGACCACACTGAGAGCAATTTGCGTAAATAGCTCAAGTGCCAGACAAGAAACTAGGCTTTAAGATGCCCACGACAAAGAAAAGGCGTTGCAAAAAGGAAGTGCGAAAAGGAAACTTTGCTGATGCCAACAGTATCGGTATTGTGTGGAATGAAGCATGCCAGTGAGAGAAGGCAGGGTGAGGCTGGCAGAAAGAGGATAGAGCAAAGCTGTTCAGAAACCACACTTGTTGATGCAAACATACACACACATACACACACACACACATAGATGACCTCCCATAGATGCCCCCCACGCACAGAGTGCTCTGCTTAGACTTCCCTGCAGCTCCATATGGCCTCACTTTAAATAGCTAACTGTGTAACACCAGTGATACAGCAAATCAAAACATCTAATTTCACCAAAACTTTCTATGATTATCAACCTCACAATCTCCACACTCGTGCCTTATACTCTACTCCAAAAAAAGTTTTTTTGGAACTCACTAATACCTTAAATCTTTTGTTCGAATCAAGCACGGTGAAATATAATAGACCAAAAGTAAGCTAGATGCTAGGAGATTTCCTTATTTTTAGGTTAGTACTAATGTAACATACACTATATGGACAAAAGTAAAGGTGAACCCGACTTTACCCTCCATATGTGATTCTTTCCCCAAACTCTTACCACAAAGTTGGAGACACACAACTGTATAGGATGTCTTTGGAAATTGGATGCAGTAGCATACAATTTTTTCTTCATTTGAACTAGGATTCCCAAACCTGTTCCACAAAACAAGCTCTATTAAAATATGGTTCACATGGGTTGAGGTGGAAGATCTTGAGTGGCCTGCTCTAAAGTTCTGAACTCAATCCTATTTAACACCCTTGGATTAACTGGAAGGCAGAGTGAACCTCAGGCCTCCTCAACCTACATCAGTACCTGACTTTACTAACGCTGTTGTGGCTGAATGAGCACAAATCTTCACAACCACAAACCATAATCTAGTGGGACAACTTCCCAGAAGACTGGAAATTAATAATAATATTAATTACTATTAATTGGTGGAATGGAATGCTCAAATAGTAAATACATTTGTATGTTTAGGGGTCCACAAACATTTGTGCATATACTGTAGTTTATAATAATTTAAATATAGTTTATAATCATAAAATACTACTACACTATATTGGAGTCATAAGCCAATTTCCTTTTAAAAGACTGGTGCATATGAAATATATGACTTAAAGGTTCTAAACTAAGAATTTAAATTTAGAATTCGGCACACTGAAGTAAAAGTTAAAAAAAAAAAAAAAAAAAAAAAAGAAAAGAAAAAAAAAAAAAAAAAAAAAAAAAAACATGCCTGAATGCCTCCATGAAAGTATGTTTTGTTAGCACAAATGTATCCAGATAACTTTACTGATCTAGGGTTTATCACAGAGTTTCTTCTTTAAAACACCAAATTAAGATGTAACTAAGTACTAAGTACACTTATTCATAAGTAGTGAATAAGTTATAGCAGATATCTGTACTGTATAAACCCAAGTGGTTGAGCTAAAACACAATACTACTATATTCTCATTAAATTCACTCTTCTCGGCTTTCTAGAAAATAAATTAAAAGCTGAGGGGCTTTGAATTAAGTTAAAAAGAAATTAAGCATCATTTACTCAACTCTGTGAGATAAGAGTGTTATATAGTCAATAGGCAAACATATATGTAGTGAGAGATACTGGGGACATTATGAATGCTGCTTTTATTTATTTATTTTTAAACCATTGGGAGTTACTCCATAATCTGGCAGTGGCCCCAGGAGAAGTACTTCTGTCTTGTCAGAAATAAATGGAAATAATTTGCTCAGCATCCAAAGTTAATGTCCGTTACATTCTTTAATATTTACGATGCAAGACTTTATTGTCATGTGCAGGAAACAGTCCGGTGCACTATACAATGAAATGCTTACTCTGTAAATCCTTCCAGCAGCCTATGACATAAATTATAACGGACATAAGTTATAAAGTACAAATTTACAAAAGTACAGTAAGATCAGAGAGCAATTCTTCAACTTTATTAAGCTGATGTCTCATCTGTTTTGCTGAAGCAAACAGTACATCTTTGTGTCATCAGGGAATAAGTGAAACGTGTATATCATGTTTGCGATGAATTGTAGCATTTATAAGAAAAAAGGGGTGGTCCTAGCACAGAGTCTTTTGACACATTAAAAATGTGTATTCATATTCATATAAAAGTCACTATTATTATTTATCAGCTTGTAACATAAGCTCAGATGCTGGAAGGAGCTCTTTATTTAAACAGCTAGTGTAAATAGAGCTTTGTTTTTTTATATTATAAAGGACATGGTCATCATTTACATTTACATTCATGGCCCTTATCCAAAGTGACTTACATTTATCTCATTCATACAACTGAGTAGCTATGGGCCTTGCTCAGGGGCCCAGGGGTGGCAGCTTGATATGGCTGGGATTTTAACTCACAACCTTTGGATTTAGGCCAATGCCTTAATCACTTAGGTACCACCTCCCTCGCACATCAATCCGCTACGAAGCCAGTAGTATGTAATTTACAACTTAAACCAGAGCTGTTTTAGTACTGAAATGAATGTGGATGATTCATAAGTAAAGTTGCCCCAACCTTTTCTATAATCTTGGAGATAAAGGTGATATTTACATTATGTTTCTGTTAATATAATGCAAAAATAAATGCAAGGGATTCTTAGATTAAAGGGTCTGGAAGTGCACTTGACAGGATAAAACTTTTTAAGGTTTTTTTTGTATTTCTGTTGAGCTGGGGAAACACACACACAAAGACACACACACAATTAAGTGAAATGTTTGTGACAAAAAGCAGTCGTAAAATGATAAATTCTTTGAAATCATAAAAAGTTAAATAATTTAGTTTTCGAATATATAGGCGTTACAGTGTTATGACTGCATATTTACTGACTTCAGTAAGTGTTTAGTGAAATGACAAAGAAAAAAAGTTTTAATTTTAAATCACACTAATGCTCTACATTTTGACTTTATATTATCATATGCTGAAATATTGTGAGTAGTTTTTTATAAATTAATTTATCAATTTCTAATCAGTTTGTCAGACAATGCCATGTAGGTTTAAAGGAAAGTAAAATACTAAAAAAATACATTCATCTCATCAACTGTTTTAATTTAATATACTTGTTATATTAAGGACAAGAAATTTGTGCAAAGATTGGATAAGGTCCATAAGGCAGTTTTGCACATAAACATTTCTTCACAACCTTGGAGAAATTTTGTGATCTTTAATCTTATGCGCATGTTTACATCTTACAGGATGGTATATTGACCTCAACATACAAAAAATATGCAATTCAACTATAAAAATTTTGATAATTGTTTTTCTACTTATTAAGGATTTTTTTCTTGATTCCATGATATACTGAGTATAAGGAGGAAGGAACAGGCCTTTCATAAGGTGTCACACGAACACCCACACTTTGGTCTGAGAAAGAACATAAGGTTGTAATGTCAAAAAAAAGGTTTATTTATTCAGAATGGCTTTGATGTTGTTGTTTTTTTTTTTAATTTGCCACAACATTTCTTGTATACAAAAGTTTCCCTATCCAAGCAAAACATGATACAGTAAAAGTTATATTTTTAATGCCTTAACAGTTATGATAAGTCCATGGCTATAACTAAGTCAGACTGCATTGGTTATATTTTATTTTGCACTGTTTTTTCACGTTACAAATTTTTACTTGTTCCCTGGACTCTGATATACGAAGATTGTTGAAGTAAAGTCTGTATTGTGAAGTGAAAAACATTGATTATCTCGTTATAATGGGACAGTGTCAACATGGTGGGGTATATTGTGAGCCAAAAATAACAGACAGTTATCTAAATTGAGGAGTTGAAAGCAGGAAAAAAAGGCAAATCTAAGGATCTGAACAACTTTGGAAAGGGACTGTATATGTTCTCGTATTGTTCCACAAACTTTGTCAAAACTTACCTTTGTGCTCTTTTTAGTTCTCTCTGGCTGATGTAGGTTTAATAAACTATACATTTCTTGCACACTAATTTTAGCAATTATTATTTTTTTATTAATTTTGTTTTATAACTATCCAAAATTATCATACTGCTTACATTCCCCTTGTCATTCCTCTCAGTGATTTAGGGTAACTCTGTCAGTAATATTGTAAATTTCGCTAACTTGTCTAGTTGGACAGTGACTCCATTGCTCATTAAAACGTGCAGAAATTTTCTACCCTACATGTCTGTGACAAACATTTTTGCATCTTCACAAATTATCTGTATTAGTCACTGTTTTTCACCTCAGCCTATACTTCGCTAGCTTATTAGGACATCTAGCCAGGCTTGCTGGTCATGCTCAAGTGGAAAGGACATAAACGCTAGTTTGCCTATTAGATATTTGCCTAGTTTAGATTTGTCTCATGTTCCTGTTACATCCTAGAGCGTAGGGAACTGACATATGTAATTTGGTCACATGAGATGATTTGAAGTCTCTTCCCACTGTGAGCTTCTAGTGAGAAAGTTCATTGATCTGTGAACATGGTACAGTCCACCCACTGGGATCAGCTTTGATTCAGCCCAGAAGACAATTATATCATGCTTTCAAGCTGTACTTAGAAACAGCAAGATACTATCTAGTTAACATGTTCGCACAAGGCAACTGGTGTTATGGTGTAAAAGGTTATTGGTTAATGTATATGCAATTAAGTAATTTTTAACTCGTTTGGAATTGTTGGTTACGTTGTCTTTTTAGAGAAGTATCTGAGAGAAGTACAGGTGGCTAATGCAACAATTTTGTAACATTCACAGGATGCTGAATTGACAAAAGTTAGCTAGTGAGAATTTTTATTTGTGTTTGCATCATATAAAGTGTTGACTCTCCACCTGGGACTCTTAAATACTGCTGGTTTGTGCAGATTTTTTTTATTTTATTTTTACTTATTCTACTTTTCGTTGTTTTGCTCTCTTCCATGTGCATCTGAATTTTGCAGCGGTGCAGGTTTTCACTTTAGCTTTAAGCTAGAACAAAAAATAAAAAAAATAAATACATACTGCATTCTAGGTTGCTTGTTCCTGTCATTCTTCTTACCGGACTGTTGTCCTTTAACAACTCGCTTCTGCTTAGGTTTGGCTTAGCTCAAACATTTCTGACACATGACTTGCAGAAAAAAATCTATGATTATTGCAGCTAATAAGATTTCAATGTGCTTTTCCCTTGCCTTAAGCCTCCTCCTCTATTACCAAGGAGGCTGTTTAGTTCAAGTGGAGTGGCTTATTACTGTATTCCACTGTCAGAGAACCGGAGTAGTGAGATAGGAGAAGAGAGAAGTGAGCTTTACCTCAAGCAACGTTCCATCATGTATGATCCTTGAGATAGACTGTAGACCCTGGGTTTGATCTGAAGTAAATCAAAATTACAGCACTGCAGGATTTGGGGGACTGGGGGGTGGGGGAGAGAGAGAGAGAGAGAGAGAGAGAGAGAGAGAGAGAGAGAGAGAGAGAGAGAGAGAGAGAGAGAGAGAGAGAGAGAGAGAGAGAGAGTAAGTAGAGCTTTCTCTGGTGTACTTTTGCCCCTTGGTGTCAGCATCACTGCAAACATAAAGCTATACCATCTGTTTCTCACATTTATTACATAAATAACACACACACACACACACACACACACACACACACACACACACACACACACACACACACACACACACACACACACACACACACATATATATATATATATATATATATATATATATATATATATATATATATATATATATATATATATATATATGGCATAACTGTAACATAAATCTTTGTTTATGCTCAACTTATGTATTGTATACGCCAAGTTTCTACTAATAGGATTATAATAAGCAACAATTAACACAGTTTTTATTGCAACTTTACACATACCAAAGGTTAATTAGACTTGATGCAAAATACTGATACATTTGAGTGTGAAATATCATACGGGCAGAGGCTTTTAAAAATGGCATGTTAGTCACCATAGGTATACACAATACAGTATATATGCTTCTTACATGAGTGTGAGTGTGTTCTATCCAAATCTTAAGTATAGCCACACCTGCCATTTATGCATAATATCCCTCTTAGGTTAATGGATAATGTCAGAATAACTTAATGGCTTCTGTGACTAAATTAATTATGTGAATACCAATTTCACTTCATTTTACCGATTAACTTCCAACTAGTGTTTCAGTTCAGTCTATGCTCATATTTGGCATACATTCTAAGACAGATGTAAAGTGTTCATAATTTGCACTTAAAACCTATAATACAATGTTGAGTATTACTGCAGAATAAAAATGCATGAATCTGGTCAATTTTCTGTCCTTTAACATGAAGCACATGCTAATTGCATTGCACCATATCTTTACTTTACAGAAGCAAGAAAGGGTGAATTCACACACTGTAAAAATACTATTTGTGTTTTATCAGGTATACTGTTTTACTGCTAATGTTGTTGAATGGAATTTGTTGCTTGAATGTTTCCCTTTTTTTCATCAAATTAAAATTTTTTTGTCTATTTATTCCACAAAAAAAAAAAAAAAAAAAACATGCAAATGATGACCAGTTTCACATGAGCAGAAAAAAAGCACATTTATATACCTGGTCATTGGATCTTTTAAAAAAAAAGGTAAAAATGATTTTTATTAATAAAGATAAAGCTTAGCTAGTTTGTGAAGCAACTGTTTTAACAATTCTTTGGTCCATACTTTTACACAGTTCTAACACACATATCTCATCCGGTTCTTTATATTCTCAGAAGAAAATCAAGTAAATCAAAATCTAATTACATCTTGTTTCTTTTATCTGATTCAGTAGATTCATTGATAATATATGCTCATCAGTACTATATGAATATGCAAGAGTACAATCATGAGTAAAAACTGTGGCTGGATTTCGATATCATTGCAAGATTATTGTTTAAATGTTGTCAGTGGCTGGCCACATTTAGATGGACTTTTCAGTGTTGAAACACAAATAACTTTCTGTGTCCCTGATGATTTTGAATAATGCACAAGAATACAATCAGAACTTTTTGCAAATGCATAATGTTAAAAATAATTTTTTAGGTTTTGCATTTCAAAATCTTGGACTACAGTTTATCGTTCTTTCATCTGGTCCCCATGCATCTTGAATCGAGTACTTCAACAATACTGTAGCTAAGCAGCTGAACATAAAAAAAAAAAAAAAGCTTCAGTTCATCATCTTTAGTTTTGTGAACATGGAGAGTCTCAGCTTCTCTAGCAGATTCTAAGTAATGGTTTATCCTAACACAATTTTTGGACCTAAGACAAGCTACAGAGAGAAGTAGGAAGATGAGGCAGAGCAATGGAACAGATGCATCGCAACAGCTCAGAGAAGAGGCATTCATCAGGACAAAAAAAGGCACATGAGTGGGTGTTATTTCACTTTAAATACAGGTGATCAGATACGAAACCATGTACTGAAGTTGATGTAACTTGTCCTATTTATAGCTATGACCTAATCATTAATAATTACAATTAACGACTAAAAAAAGGAATTTGTTCATAATTTAGCACACGTTCAATTGCAGACCTTTCAAAGCAAGTACATTTTAAATTACTGAACCACTACTAATTGGACTTAAATTAATGTCATACACCTTTAATCGTAACATAACAGATGCACAATATGTAAATGAGTCCCGAAAAGGAACACGTATACTGAGACAGACTGCGCTTGATAACGAAGTGTTGCTGAATAACAAGCATAGAAACTATAATTACCTCGCTGAAACTGCCGTGACAGCAAAGACATTATTAAATATCCAATTTGTGAAAGCGATTTCTCGGTCAATTTGAGATATCAGGATAATGTTGGAGATCATAAAACCTGATGGAGATAAAGGGGAGGAATTGTGTGTGATAAATGGATGCGACGTAGTTTTTTGACAACTCAAAAACAGCAACAGTGTTGTATCAGGAGATGGATAAGGAACTAGCCAGATGTGAATAACAATGATATATGACGAATCAGGTTTAGCACCGTATTTTTTGACAGCTTTCAACATCTTTTCTACACTGGCAGAATTCTGTTTTATCAAATTGTCTATTGTTTCTTGACCCGTGATGGTCAAAAGTCTGACTGTGATGTCATTCATATCCTTTGTCCCTTTGACTCTCTGCTTCTCGAGTTCCCTTGGAGAAACAGAGGGAATATTTATTGCAGAAAATCATCAAATTTTTTGCTGGTTACTGGTCTCTGCTTTACACACACTGACATGGTTTTTATTATTGGAGTGTCACTAGTCTTATTAATATCCCGTAAAATTGTCCTGAACATTCTTTATATTAACCTTAACTTGAGTGTTCATTTGTGATCTTCAATTTAGTCCAATTTAATTTAATTTTTATTATGTTTAAATATTTGTTTTATTGGAATGTTGGTTTATTATAACTGTTTACCTACTTACAATGCTATTAGAGTAGCTGCTGATAAGGGTACCTGTGGGATGTATTCTTTGTTTCCTAAAGGGAACAATAAAAAAAGCTTGAGACCACAGTCTGATCTGATTGTTATCTATTGTTTAAAATCATGTTAATGTTCTTAGATTAGTATAAAAAACTATTTGCAATCTAGTTTCTCGGTATAATAGCACAAGTGTATGGTGTATAGAACAACATTAAGAGAGTTTAAAATTGTTGTTCCCTGATCGCATCTAGCATGCAAAGAATAATAGTTGTTTGGAGGGAAATACATAAACAAGGCCAGCAGTAGTAGAATTACTGTGATTTTAAGTATTATATACATGTATAATGCAATTGCAAAGATCAATGACTATCCACGAACATCAATTTAAAAATAAAAAATTAAAGGGGCAAATAATAAATGTAATCACGTATCATAGTAGTTTGTAGAGGCAAGACCAAACCAAACAGTGGAGTTGCCCAAGAAATTAAAAGAAAAGATCATAAACTAAAGTAAACTAAAATCCTGTCACTTTTCAAAATATAAGCAATACATTATGAGTAATACTGTATAAAAAATATATATACTGTATAACAGAGCACTGCGTAACAGACAGGTATCTCATGCAGTGAAAATGAATGCTGGTACTAAAGCAAGAAATCCAATGAACACAATTCAACAAGGTTTCTTTCACTGCAGCCACACCTGCGCTGCTACGATGTCCACCATTTCTTGAAAAGTCCATCTTGTGAATGCCCTTGTAATTATAAATGTAAGTGTGTGCATATGTATATATATATATATATATATATATATATATATATATATATATATATATATATATATATATATATATATATACAGTATATACACACTACATTGCCAAAAGTATTGGGTCACTTGACCTTTCCTGCTGTATGTGGTTCTTTTACAAACTGTTAGCACAAAGCTGGAGGCACTCAATGTGTAGGACGTCTTTAGTCTTTAAATTTGCATTCATTTGAACTTGGAAACCCAAACCAGTTCCAGCATGACAATGCCTCTGTGCACAAAATTAGCTCCTTGAAGATCTGGTTTACATGGTTTGGAGAGGAAGATCTTGAGTGGCCTGCTATAGAGCTCTGATCTCATCCCTACTGAACACTGAACTAGAATGAACTGGAACGCTGACTGCACCCCAGGCCTCTTCACCTCACCTGCATCAGTACCTGCCTTTTGTAATACTCATTGGCTGATGAACACAAATATCCATAAGCACACTCACAAAATCTAGTGGAACATCTACCCAGAAGAGTGAAGGGGATTATTAGAGCAAATTGGGGTCTTATTGTGGAATGCAATGCTCAAAAACCACATACCGTACTTATGACCAGGTGACAAAAAAAATAAATATATATATATATATATATATATATATATATATATATATATATATATATATATATATATATATATATATATATATATATATACACACACACACACGTAATACCCCCCCTGATAGTATTGCGTGATGGATCAATGTCTGCCTGTATTTTTTAACAGTGAAGACACAATTAATCTTGACCTAGTCTATTTGAAGAAAATCACCCCAAACTAGCAGGAAAACACAATGCTTCATGGTAGTCTGCAGACACTCATTATTGTCACTCTTCAGACCTTCAGCAAACTACTTGTTTTTTGCTACAGCCAAATATACAGCCCAGTTCCTATATGTTCATGCATAGTTGATTCATGGTTAAATTCATGCATGCTGGCCAGACATCTTCAGACATTAGATGGGTATACCTGGGTCCCACTTGTTTTTGCCAGTTCTTTCCTGATGGAAGGAATAGTTTTGGCCCCAACAGAGCCCTGATTTTAGCATCATCGAATTTGATTGTTTTTACATGAAGAGACAGAAGGATTGGGAGGCAGCCTACATCCACAAAAATATGGTTAATTTGGATATTTGGAACAACCTAGTTCCTTTAAAAGCTGTGTGAATGTATAACTAATGAGTTTTGCAGGCAAAGGGTGGTCACGCTAATTCAATTAATTGGATTTCTGTTCTGTTCATTTACTTTTCATTTTGTAAACAATAAAAAATACACTATTAACACATTTTTTTAAGTGTTCTTAATTTAAAGCATGTTTTCTTTCAGAAGTTTGTAAAACTTGAACAGTGTATATATAAACCACAACTTTAAACGATTTAATATGCAGTCTTTGACATTTCATAACTATCTTTTCTCATTTAATTCTACACAGCCCCACACAATCATTGGTATCCACAGAAATAGGCTTGAATAGAAATAATCCCTTGCACATTTAACACCAACACTAATTATACTTTAGGTTTATTGTACTAAGGTGCAAAGTTTTTTTTTTATTCATTTTTTTTATTTGGGGTTGTATGTTGGACTTATATTAGATTTAACACAAGAGTTGAAAGTTTAATTTACTTCTCTGGCAAAATAAAAAATAAATAATAATAAAAAAAAGCTGACAGCAGTATTCTTAAACAGAAAGTAATTATATCTTACTTTTTTATACACAAGAGGACACCTTGGCGGAAACAGTTTCAGAATCGAGAGGTGAATATTAGCTATGATCGTGCGGCTAACGCGGCAGCGAGCACATACAGAAACTTGACCATAATGTGCTTTGCTGAGGCATGGAGCATGCTTCCACAAACAAGGGCATCAGCAATTTCTTAAATGAAATTGGCCAAAGTTGTACAGAAAAAGGCAATTTCATTTAATCCATAGCTGCAGGCGGGGTTGCTGTTCGCTTTGTTTAGGCGAAGATTGCACGCAAATGGCTTCATCTTCTTTGAGCCATCCTGAAGATCATAGGCTGAAGATGGTAGCAGTGAAGAAGAAAATATAAGTTTTATGAGGGAAAAAAGGGCGAAAGAGCATCATGTGCAGATCAGTTCCAATTATTAGCATTTAATGTTGGGTATATAGATGTCATCATTATTAAGTTGCATTAAGGTTAGGGAAGTGTTTGTAAGACTTAGCCATGGTATATAATTTTAGTGTTGTGAAGTATTTTCTTGATTATTTCATTTTGACACAGATATATAAGGATGTTGATCTGGCCCAAAAAAAAAACATGTAAAGATTTCTTTTATCCACTTCCGTTGTATTTAATGGTCTCCTAGGTGTTATTTTTTTATTATTTTTTTTATTTTTACTAATGATTACTTGACTGACTTTCAGTGAATTGACTTTCAGACAATTATTGGGACTTCATACTGAGAGTTAAAAGCAGCATATTTCAAATGCAAATGGCAGCACTTGAAATCAACACTCGTATCTTTTTATTTGTAAATAAATTAATAAAACACATCTGGCCATGGATATGCTGAGCATTTAATTGTTCAATTACTTTCAATGTCTCGAAATATAGAATTTTATAAAATATAAAATCTAGCAGTCTTATTAATATCCTAAGTATGTTTTAAAGTATAGTATAGTATATATTAAGTTATATATAGTATAGTTCTTTTTCCTAGAAATGATACTAGCCTTAATTTACAAAAAATTGATATAAAATATAGCCTTAGTTAATGGCTCTTTGGGGGCTCACAAAAGCAATGATGTAGCCTTAAAAGTATTTGAGTTTTACAGTTTGAGACCCATGGCTAACCAGAAAGTTTTACATGTGTCAATCTAAGATTTAGAGATTTATTTTATTTTTTAGCCTAGGAGCAATTTGTCTTATGTTTTGTCATGTACCTCATGTTACACGTAACATTGTAATAAAGTAGCTCTCAAGGGCAACAGCCATCAGCTGGGATGAAATCCATAACTTTAAATCACAGTCAAATTGTCAGATCTTCTGGCCTTAGTGTCTCATGTTCGCAAGCAGCAGTGACTGTGCATTATATATGCATTTGTCAGGCATCTGCACTTGTCAAAGGTGTCACTTGCATATGTCAAACATTTGCCAGTGGGATATTTTGAAGTCTTTTGACAACCATGGGAATCAAATTACAGCGGGAGCTTGTGACCCAGCTTCCTTTATGTGACCCGATTGAAAAGGGGAGAACTGATGAGACATAGACTCTATCAAGCCACATTATTCAGTGCCAAGGAATAGATTACAGAAAGACCTTTCTTTAATACGTGCTGATTCATTGTCGGGCTTGAAGAGATTGCTTTTGGTTCCTTAATCAGAAGCAGCTTGGATTAGGGCTTCGCAAAGACGTCTGAGGATAATCATTGAAAGAATGTATGCAGTGTAACGTGGTAGCCTGCACAGGAAGGGATTACCCATCAAATATTTTTTTTTTTTTTTTTGGAATTTACTTTAGCCTAATTGCTAAGGAGGGCTTGTGGATATGATTATATGTTATTGATGTCAAAGTAAATTGCAGAAGAAATACTAAATAAATATTACACTATATATTTTTTGACAATTCTATTACATTATATAAATGTATAAAATATGTTATAAAATGTGTCATTTTTCATAACTGTTTTTATTTAAAAGATTCTTGAACTGCTAATGGTATTTGCCGCAAAACTGATCAACTCTGTCAAGTGTCTCTGAAAAAATGTTTTTCAAACCAAACATCTTCATTATGATCTTCATTATGACTAGGTAAGCTCAGTAGCTGAGACTATTGAGTGTTGGAACGTAGCAGAATGTATGGGTTGAGCTGGTCACCAGGGTAACCAAGTAAATAAAAGCTGTAGGTTCTGCTACAAATACAAAGTTAACAAAGTTACAAAGTATACAAAGTTCTTTGCATCATAAGCTAACAAAGTGCCATTTTCTTAGGATCACATTGAAGCTAATATAAATTTCTTTCACACTTTTTTTTGGAATTAACATTAAAATTAATTCCACCTGTTTATTAAACAACAGCAGCAACAGCAACAACAACAAAAAAACAGTAGCCACTTCTACTTTAAAGTATTTTCATTAGATAACATGGTTAAATACCATCATAATTGTATATTTAAGTATATACCGTATGTAAACAAAGTCATTTAAAGACATTTTGCTTCTTTTAAACTGTTACTAATGCCACTGGTGCCTGAATGATAGTATTTAAACAAACATAGCAGCAAATGGAAAAAAAAGTTTAGAATAATGTCCAGAAACATTAACAAACGCTATGAAGCACTTTTTTTTCAACATTGTTAACAGGATTTTTTTTTTAAGCAAATTTCAGCTTCGGAACACTGTTGCCATTCGGTTTTATGAAGTCCTGTATTATTTATGTAGTGCTTAATAATGCAACATCCAGGTCAAGCCTGAAACATCCATTTTGCTGAAGTCTCATGGGTTTTGAAAATATTCCCATTTATATTTTTCAGTGCATGTTCATGAAAACCTTATTCAAAATTCGACTACAATTACCGTCATAGTTTTCACAAATATAAATTTGTAATAAGTTGTAGGAGACAAGAAATTAGGGTGCGGAGGGATTTTTTTTGTATCTACTCACATTTATTATTTAAATTTTGAAATGAGTGTAGGTTGGAAATTGGCAATTGGGTTCTTATAAAATCAACGACCAATGTAGTAAGTCCTTTTTTTTTTAAGTGTCCATTGTCTGCAATGATCTACTTGGTGAATGCTAAGCATGATAATCAGATAAGTTGATTCATTTGAACAAATAAGCAAAAACATATAAAACCTATATTTTTTCCTGTAGTTCCTCCTTCAAAGTCTTTTGGGGAAATCAGTGATAATGTTGAAATTTTAAAATTAATAGGCTTAAATCACCTGGCATGACTATCATTGATAAGCAGCATACAACTACAATATGGGCTTGAAAGAAAGTAGCCAGGGCCTTATTTGTTCATACCATTCATTGTTTTAATCTTGATTCTAAAAACCTGGTGGTTGAAAGCAACCAAACTAGTAACCCAATGAAGGACTGATAAATCAACTTTCCAACAGTAAGTTATTATACATAATATTCAATTCTGCTTTATTTGTATAGCCCTTTAAAACATTAGACATTGTCCAGAATAGATTTTATTGGTTTATCCAAATAAGCTTTCCAGAGGTGACCAGATTCAAAAGGGAACTCATTCTCATCTGGCTGAAACCAAATATCATAATATTTTAACATGATATGTTGGCAATTAATGGTGACTAACAAAAATATGTTATTCATGAAAATACATTATTTTAAAAGAAATTTCAGAAACACAACTATTAAGCTAATAGAGCTGTATTTTGTTAGTCGTATGCAACCGACTTTGCTTCGCTGGTCTATTTATATGTGGTTTGAATAACTCTGGTTATCTCCTGTATTGCTTGTTTAAGCACAGAGCCAACTGATGGAAGCCCTTGAAAACTATAGTGCTCTCTAGATCGGTATTAAATGTCATCTCAAAACTCAGGAGATATGTGGAACTGCCCTAAATATGCTCTCTACAGGTCAGAAGACAGAACTCAAGCAGGGGCTTTGGGGCTTAATGGAAACATGTGCCACATGATTTATGAGGATGCGAAATCCCTGTTCAGTTGGATGGTGTCTTTGGGGTGGAGCAGAGTGTCAACAAAATCCTTATGTTGGCTCCCAGAACTAAAAATGTATGAAGAAATACAGTTATTTCATTTAGTGTAGCATATAGTTTTTGTGCATTGTGTTTATGAGCTGGTTATCAGGAACTGAAAGCTTTTACATAACTCAGATTTATGCTGCTATGTAATGGGAGTTCATAATGATTATTGTACTGCATTATCAATTCATTGTGAATGTTTAATAATATGAATAGCTTGCTCACTGGAAGAATATTGCTAGGATTATGTTGCACCCCAGAGTATGCAATAGGTAATATAGGTACTATATCTGCTACTACCTGTGGTGCGAAGTGTATAATATTCTAAACAAAGTTTGTGCATTCAGAAATTGCATAACCCACTGGGAAAGTTGACACTGCAAAAGAATATAAGTAAAATTAGTTATGTTTAATTTATTTAAATTTTTTTATATATATATATATATATATATATATATATATATATACTTATTTATAATTCAGGGAGTAAGCGCACTTGATTTCTTTAATGACGTGATTGTGCAAATTGCTGGGTAGTATATAAAACTTCCCAAGAAGCAAGTTGCATGTCAGACTAAAGGCCATCCTTCAGCTGGAAAAGGGCACGAAATAAGACTATTTAAAAATGTTTAAAACATCAGATTTAACTTTAAAGTGTCTGATGTATTCCACAGGGTTGCGGTAAGTGTAAACGAGTTTTATCCTTATATTTTCTAACCATGTCGATGTCTTAGCAACCATGAGAGCAGCGGCATAAGTATTACAATTAACATTATGTTGATTGTTCTTAAAATACTATTTGTGCATGCAAAAGCTGTGGATACAACAGGGTGTACTTTTATAGGACAATAAGTAACACCACCACTATTACAACCCTGAAATGTATTAATGCACAATGCTTATTACCATACAATGCAATTCGCTTATACCATGTCTACTTGCCAATAATTTTGTTTTTCATTAAAGCAAGGCACTCTATAAATTTTTTTTTATCATTTCATGGGTGTATTTTATATTGTCGAATATCTGCACTGGCCTGTCTTTTGGTTTTCTTTGTAGAAGTTAATAAGGAGCAGAGAAGCCAGAAAGTGCAACATACTCTGTCCTAAAGACACTGACTGATACAAAAGCATTGGAGACTCCATCCATGAATGTTACATAAATTGCTCCTTAGAAAAAAATCTAAATTTTTTTTTACAAAAATGGTTATTGATATTTTTGCTCATCCGCCCACCAGGATATGATTTTCTTTCACAACGAACCATGTAAAGCATATCTTCATGGAGCTGGTTTTGTGTGCAGGGGCATTGTCATGCTGGAACAGGTTTCTAGTTCAAATAAATGTAAAATGTAATGCTATCTCATCCAAAGGCCTATACAATAGAATGTCTCCAAATTTGTGGTAGCAGTTTGAGGAATAAACAAACAATAAATGAACAATTTACACTATCTTGATTTGCCTTAATTGATATCTAAAAAATCTGATTTGAGAAATCAACACCACTAAAATATAATGGAATTCATCATTTCCAATGTAAAATTATAATGTCCTATTGGAGTACTTTTTCTTACCTCAGAGAATATATCAGTTACAATTATCCCCATAATGTCCCCGCTTTTTACTAATAATTTATTGTACATCATGCATGGCATTAGATGTGTGATGATTTTATGTCCTTATGATTACTGCCATATGATTTGGGAATAATGTCAGTTATAATGCCATTAAATGATAGATGCCATTAAATGACGGAGCAGCACCAAGGCCTTTTTCCCCAACATCATAATGAACGAAGCTTGTTCTTTCAGACAGGCATTAAACCAGAACAGATGTTTTATTAATGGGAACCGCACATTGATGACGATTCTTCAAAGTCACATTTGAAAGACGAGAACACTGACGGGACAAGATGCCTGACTCATTACATAATTGAGCCTAATGAAGATAAGTGATATATTAAGTATGGGTGAGATTGACTCTCCACCCAGTCATACTCTTGTCTTTGAAGAGTCTTCGGTTTAGTAAGTAAAAAAAAAAAGAATAAACGCGCTAATCAAAAGGCTTTGCAGACGCTTCATTTGTTTAGGAGTCAGCTGAAGTGTCTGTTTCTAGTAACCACATTAATTCTCATTGCTTATAATACAGAATCACCACTGCACCCAGTTACACATGTTTATTTTCTTTCAATGTTCATTAAGGTTGAATCTTTTTCTGTAAGAACACTTTAAGTGGCTTATTTAGTCACACAATAAATATTTTCTTATTGATCCCACATTGGGAGGATGCAGGGCTATAGCCATTTTTTTTTTTCTCCAAAGGCATTTCTGCTTACATGCTAATGATATTTTAAAAGTTGATCCTTTTCTCTCATCCAAACCATTACAACCCATAAGCACTGGCACCGCTTTTATTGTAAAAGCAGCACAGTGCATAAAATCATTCAGATAGCACAGGTCAAAATCTGCAGCTATTGTTCCCATCAAACATCAAAATAAGGGAAAAATGTGACCTCATTGACTTTGACTGTGACTTTGTGAAAGGGACAGGGGGGCCGGTTTGATTATTGTAAAATCTGATAAGAAATTTAGCTGGAATTTGGTAATGCACAGCAGCCTTTAGAATTCACACATAATTGTGCAGAAATTAACAAACAAACACACACAAAAAAAAAAAAATCCAGAATAGTAATTCTTAGACAGAAATGCTATGTTGTGGAGTGAAGTCAAATGAGATTGACCAGGCTGCTTCTACCTGGGAGCAATGTGACAGTAACACACAGAATATGCAACCATGGCGAGCAGAAAAGCATTACAGAATGCAATCTTGAGGTGTATTTCTCCCTTCTACCAAGACCTGTAATATGAGGCTTCACTGGGCACAAGTTCACTAAATCTTGACAGTTAAAGATTGGAAAATTACTTTTCAAGATGTTTCATACTCAGTTAAAAATATCAAAATATAAAACAAAAACTCAAATCATAATTTCAATTGGTTAAACACACATTTACAGTAAAACCCCGTTGTACAAGCATAATTTGTTCATGAAAATTGCTCGTAGGTCCATTTGCTCGTACGTTCGAACTGATTTTCCCCATAGGAATTAATGTAAATGCGATTTAATCCGTTCTGAGATCTCATTCGATCGTTTATTTCTGCATTTAAAAAGTATTTGTAGCCCATTTTAACAAACAAATACACCGCAAATCACCGTAATGTAAATTTAATTTAACACTTACTCATGTGGTAGTGGTTGAGTGCGAGTGCAAGATGCGCACCACGCTCGTAAACTTTATGGTTTCCATGGTAATTCTATTTACTTTCGTTTTTACAGCACCATCACTGATTTTCTTAGGAGACATTTTTCAAGATTTCTAGTGAAATAAAAATATAAAACAAAAAAAGTTACGTTTTTGCTGCACTGAACAACGAGAGCGACTGAGTGATACATCATCAACTAAGCGACTGATGCGACCCTCTGCCGAAAACGGGGAACCGGCAGCGTGGGTTTGCTCGTGCCTTCAAAATCTGCTCGTAAAATAGGGTAAAATTTTGCGAGCAAGGTCGCTCGTATCTCCATTTGCTCGTACTATAGGTTGCTCGTACAACGGGGTTTTACTGTACTGTACTGTCAGTCCTGCTTTGTCACTGCATTTTCTCATCATTTTGTGTAGTTTGGACTAAATTATGTTTGCACACGATTACTTTATGTAGTGTCCTATTTAGTTTTGTGTTTTGTCTTGTTTTTAATGTAGCACCGTGGTCCTGAGGGAATGTTGTTTCATTTTATTGTGTCCTGTATTCTATATGGTTAAATGACAATACAAGCTACTTGACTTGGCTAATGAAACTTTTAAGTCTAAAATATTTAGTAGAAATATACTAGAATGCTAATAAGCGACTTAACGACATGCTACAGGTCTGTATTACCTACTAAACAAGGTTAAGATATTTTTTTCTTCAGTTGAATGAGTTACTCATGGCTCTTTATCATTTAAGACCATTTTGGAATTTGATGATGCTTCTATGATGCTCTTTTAGAATCTGGACTGAAGACTATTAAAAATGCCATCCTGCAATAGCTTACTGAATACAGCCATTAAACAATCAATAAATAATGAATATGGTTTGTAAATGCTACTTTATGTTTTGATAGTCTGACTGTCTGAATGTGGCAGAACCAAATTTCCCAGTGGCACTGCATACTCTGCAAAACAGTTCCTGACAGTAACTATGCAAACCTGGAGAGCCTCCTCTGTATACCAGTCATAAAGGTTGAACATCTACCATCCTGACATACAGCAATACCATTCTTTGCCAAAATGAGACCCCGGTGTCACTCTTAGTGGGACAAATTTTCCATCATGCAGCTGTACCCGTGGCGTTTATAGCATGACATGCTGAAAGATGCTGTTAGTTATAACAGCTGTCATGATTTCAGAGCAAAACGCCAGCTCTTGATGATTAATCCCATATATTTAAACAACACCATGGCAAGGACCCAAGTCAACCTTACACAAGGAATCCTGCTTTAAACACTGCAAAAGAAAAAATAATGACTCGTGTTAGAATCACTGGCTTACTGAAGTATGAAAGATGAACTAATTTTTTCCCCCTTCTCTTTTCCTACTTCTGATAGTTTAGACCTATTTAACCCAACAGTGGTGAGCGGTCAGGGCCAGCAAATCCTTCTATCAGAAGCACTGAACTACATTTACAACCTAAACTCTAATATTTGTTTCATGAATTTGTATTAATTTACAGTATTTTTTCTTCATTTCGTAGTGTTTCTTTTGGCTGCACTGCTTCCAGTACGTGTATATGGATGTTATTTTTTTTCCCAATCACATTTTAGTCTCTATGTGCTGCCATGTCAATCTAATCTGCCCAGGGCCTTCAAAGTCGGTACTGCTGGCCTTTTTATTCAAGTCTCTATAATCAATGGGTCTGTTTCTTTAACCAATCAGATTTCATATTCGCCTCATAGGTAGCTGGCCCAAAATATAGCTTTTTTCTGTCCTATGATTGGTTGGTCAGAAGAAAACTGTTACAACAAAGTTCGACTGGCATAACAAGTGTGTAGCGTGCTGCACACATTAATACATCTGTTAGACTTTTTTATGCCTACGGAGGAAGATAAATTAACTTGTTCTCGGACATACTTAAAAATAAATTTTCAAGAAAAACTAGACATTGTAAGGAGAGGTCAGCTAACCCCCGAAGCTAGCTAGCTTGTCTCTGACCAGGAAAGGGTTTGTTCGCCACTTCCAGACCAGTGAATACGAGCAGTATAACATGCTTACAGCCTCTGAGGAGCAGTGCAAATTATGAATATGCATCTCTTGTGAGTAGGTTGTATTTTATTTGAATTTTTTATGTTTATGAACAATTATGCAATAGACAAGTCAAATTAAGAGTCAAGAAGCTTTTATTGTCATTTTAACTATCTATACTGTAGCTGACGCAGTACACAGTGAAATGAGACAACATTCCTCCAGAACCCTGGTGCTACATAAACAACATAAAGCTACATAACAGAAAAACATAGAGCTAAGGACTAGTAAGTGTCCTCGCCACATAAAGTGCATCGTGTGCAACCAAGTGCAAACAGTGCAAGACAAAACAGTGTAGGACAATACACAAAACACAAAATAGTGCCACCAGGATATTTACTGTGTATTATACAGTGCAGTTTGCAAGACAGAACTGGATACAGGAGTGTAAAAATAAAAACACACAATGTTAACATAGGTTGTGCATAACAGCAATAGCAGCAGTCAATGGATGTACAAAAACAGCATGTAAACAGTTGTGTGCTAATAAATAATATAATATGCGTGGTGCTGAGGACATGGATGTGCAAAATAAGTATGAGTGTGTGTTTGAGTTCAGTTTGGAGCAGATCAGTACACACAGTTGAGTGAGTATGTTTGTAAATTTTAGTTTAGTTCTGTGTTTTTGAGGAGCCTGATGGCTTGGAAAAAACTGTTGCATAGTCCCAGGTGATTCATCCGAGGTGATTCATCTCCAGGTAAAGATCTCCAAATAACACTTCATGACTCTGTGCTCTCCCCTTCAGCCACTGCTCGTAACCTTGGGGTAACTATGGACAATAAACTATCCTTCTTCCCACATGTCACTAATGTTGCTCGTTCTTGTCGATTTCTTCTCTATAACATCCGAAGGATTCGATTATTTCTGTCCACACAGGCTGCCCAGGTGCTTGTTCAGTCTCTTGTCATTTCAAGACTTGACTACTGCAACTCTCTGCTGGCAGGTCTTCCCCTGAACGCTATTCGTCCACTGCAAATGATCCAAAACGCAGCTTCACGACTTGTGTTCAATCAGCCCAAGTTCTCCCACACCACCCCACTGCTGCGCTCCCTTCACTGGCTTCCAGTAGCTGCATGTATCAGATTCAAAACACTGATGATGCCTACAAGGCCAAAAATGGACCAGCACCATCTTACCTCAGTGACCTCATCACATCTCGCACTGCACCACGCTGTCTGAGATCCTTCAGTACTGCTCGACTAGTACCTCCTTCTCACAGGTACTTCGAGGCTCTTCTCTGTTCTGGCACCGAGGTGGTGGAATGAACTTCCCCTAGATGTCCGACCAGCAGAGTCCCTGACTATCTTTAAGCGACGACTGAAGACCTACCCCTTTTCTGAAATACTTAAATTAGCACTTCCAAGCTTGTATAATTCAAGGGTTATATTTATATTAAGTTTGTAATCTTGCGTATCAGCATAGATTTATTCATTACTAGAGACTCAAAGCACTTTTCTACGTCGCTCTAAATGGCGCAAATGTAAATGTAAATGTAAATAGTTGTGAGGGCCCAAATGCTTCAAAACCTTTTTTCCTATAGTTTTCTGTTACTATAGTTTTTCTCACGACTTACCACTTTTTAATGGAAGTGGTGCTGCAATACAGAGAAGGAAAGACATGTCATAAAAAACAAGGTTCTTATTTGTTAGAAGGCTAAGGTGAAAATATGGCAAGTGCTTTGCATTCAAATTGTTAGTAGCAGGTGGGCTGGTTTGAGTATTTTTATAAACGACTAATCTCCTGAGATTTTCACACAGAACGATCTCTAGAGTTTACACAGAATGGTGTAAAAAACAAAAAACATTTTGTGTGTGGCGGCATACAGGGCAAAACACCTTGTTGAACAGAGAGAAAGAGAGGAGAAGGACCAGGCTGGATTGAACTGACAGGAAGTCTACTCTTTACAACAGTGGTAAGCAGAAAAGCATTTTTGGATGCACAATACAGGCCATGAGAGCAGATGACTACATCGGGTTTAACTCAGGGAAGAACAATAATCTGAAGCTATTATGAACACAGTCACACAGAGCCGCAGAGTTGGAAAAAGAGCAGTTCTGGTATTTTGTTCCCATTGAGTTACATTTGTAAAGAGGGCTTATATGATGTTATGAATGCTTCCTTTCAGCACAAACTATTTTAACAATATTAATCTAAATCTAATCAATATGGCATTGTCACCCACAGAAGAAATTCTCATTCAGTGTTTTTTTTTTTTGTTTGTTTGTTTGTTTGTTTGTCTTTTACACCCTTCAGTGCAAACTCTAGAGAATTTTGTGTGTAAAAATCTCAAGAGACCAGCAGTTTATGAAATACTCAAACCAGTCTGGCCACCAATATCCATGCCACAATCATAGTCACAGAGATCACACTGTTTTTTCATTTATCATGTTTGATGTGAACATTAACTGAAGCTTTTCACTCATATCTGCATGACATGATGGACTGATTAGATAGCAGCGTCAATGTGCATGGGTACAGGTGTTCCGAATCCAGTGGATAGGCTGTGTATGTGGTATCTATTTGGCAGTCAGGGCAGGTTCTGAAATTTCTTTTTTTTTTCCTCTTTTTCTTCTTCTGACACAGTAGGAGCAGGCTGAGACGTCATAGTGAGAATCTGGAATAAGGGGTTTGCAAAGCAGACACAAGGCACAAGCTTGGGTCAGAGTAAAAGCAATAGAAAGAAAAATCAAATATTGAGATGCGATCTCTTTCACCTCTTTATATTTGCTGGATCGTTCACCAAATATTTGTGTTTACTTTGCCAAGATAAGGGAAAGATCTAGTGATGAATGATTGATTTGTTTAATCTAAGAATTTGAACGCAACTATATTGATGTACAGCTAATATTCCCTTTGTTTTATAGATTCCTGCTTGTGTATAAACAGAATGTATTGAATGAAATAAATGAAAGTGTAAATGCATTTATTCTTAAAATAGTTATCCAGCATGCCTCATCTAAAATGCATTAGAGAAGAATTTCACTGCTGTACCAAGAATAAAATAAAAAGCCTCTAAATGCGAAACTGGCTGATACAAGGAACTGCTCAAATAAAATGTAAATATATAACAAAGTTGAAAAAACGTTTTTACTTCACAGTAATTCATGTAAATTCACATCAGTTGAATGTATAACTTTAATGTAATGTAATAACTTTAATGAATGTTTAACTATTTTTTATTGTGTATATTTGAAAAAAAAAAAAAATTATAATTTGAAAATAATTACAGTACCTCACAAAAGTAAGTACACCCCTTTACGTTTCAGCAACCATTTTAGTATACTGTATCTTCTAAAGGGCCAATACTATAAAAATTAAACTTGGATATATTTTAAAGTAGTTAATGTGCAGATTGTATTGCAGTATAGATTTACTGTCCTCTAAAAATAAGTCAACATACAGCCATTATTGTCTCAATAACTGGCAACAAAACTGAGTACACCCTAACTGAACATGTCAAAACTGTGTCCAAAGTGTCAATATTTTGTGTGAGCATAATATGCACACATTCTGTGCATATGCTGCACATGTTCAGCACATATTTTCCGCACATTCTGTGCATAATCTGCGCATACTCTGCGCACATTCTGCGCATATTCTCTGCACATTCTGTGCGTAATCTGCTCTCGCTAAGACGGAGCAGCACGCTGGTTCCAGTGGCTCGCAGATGGACCTGGCAGAGGGATTTGAGACAGGCTTGTCCCTTTCTTCTTCCTAACTTGCCTGGTCCAGCACTCACTCAAAAAGTTTGGGGCCGACGCTTACCAATATCCAAATAAAAGGACCTGATCGTTTTATTTGGTCTTGCCCTCTCACCCTGCACCTTCACAACGATTGGTTGATTTTAGCTCAGTCAGACCACTTAGTGGTCCAGCATCAAGCTGTTGTTCTTCCTTCATGTGAGCAAGAACAACAGCATCAAGCTGTTGTTCTTGCTCACATGAAGGAACTAGGGTTACGGGTGAATGCCGAAAAAAGTGTGCTTTCTTCATTACAGAGAACCACTTACTTAGGCGTTGTATGAAATTTGACCCTTATGCGTGCGCAGCTGTCTCCTGCTTGTAAGGTTTTATAACTTTGTGCCACCTCAGTGCCACTCCTGGCTGCTCTGTCCATGGGCGGTCCATGTCAGCCTTTGTAGCCACAGAAAAGCATCTGTGGCTTACCCTGTCGGATATTCCTGACAGGGACAGGGCTTTTCTGCTGAACTCACCGATGGCCTCTTTTGGCTTGTTCGGCGACACCGTAGGTGACAAGTTCCAGGAGGCCAAGAATCAGAATCAGCTTTATAACCAAGTATGCTTACACACAAGGCATTTAACTTGAAGTCAGGAGCTTTCAGTGCAGAAGTACAGACATAATGTAACAGAGTAGTAACCAGACAGTTAAATAATGCAATATATACAGAGTAAAAGTGTTGTTAAATAAATGTACAGATGTTATTTACAAGTGTTCAGTTTACAAATGGACCATTTGGATTCTATGTACAATTGTGACAGTTTTGATGGACAATGTGTAGTTATGACATATATTTTAATTGTTCATGCTGATTGTGCCTGGCTGTTCTGGTGGAAAAAAGCTCTGTAGCGCCGACCAGAAGGCAACAATTGGAAATAAGTTTGGATAAGTAAAGATCTTGGAGATTGGGCAGTGGGGCACCAATAATCCTCTCAGTCCTGACAGTCACTGTAGCCTCTTGATGTCTAATTTGGTAGCTGAAACAAACCAGACAATTATAGATCTACAAAGGACAGACTCGATGAAGTAGTCGGCAGCGTTTCAGCGGTATCTCCTTCGTTGCTCTGCTCGGCGGGCGCAGCAAAGCCCAGAAGAAGAGCATTGACACCCCACCCCCCTGAAAGGGGTATAGGGTCGTCCTCTTCAGCAAGCGGGCCACGGCGCCCAGGCCCTGACAACCAAAGGGCCTCAACCTTAGGAGGGCATTGTACACCTCATTACACAGTGCTCGTTCCTCCTCAGTGCCACCCGGAGATCATACTGTTAACCCTGCCAAAGAATGTGCTTCAGTGCACAGCCACCGCCAGCGGGTGTCTTCCTGCAGCTCTGCCCGGTTTCGTAGAGGGTGAAGGAATCACGCCCCCTCTCAGGAGGCCCCAATGGCTGCAGGGCACTGCTCGAGCCATTCTGGACAGGCCAGAGACCACTCTCGAGAGGCTGGTTTCCTTAAGAGACGTCCTGGCAGCTTGGGGAAGCCTGCCAGACGTGTCTCAGTGAGTCCTGCGCACATTAGAGAAGGGCTACTCAAATCAGTTTCAACGGGGTGTGTCCCATTCTCTGGTGCAGGCTAAGCAGGCTCTGGTCCTGGAACAGGAAGTATGCACACTCCTAAGGAGGGAGGCCATTGAGGTGGTCCCTCCTTTACTCAGAGAGTCCGGCTTCTACAGCCAGTACTTTGTGGTTCCAAAGAAGGATGGGGGTTGCATTCGATTCTAGATCTACGCTCCTTGAACCACTCGCTTATAAGGCTCAGATTCAGGACACTCACTCTGAAGCAGGTTGTGTCTTAGATCAGGTCCGAGGACTGGTTTGTCATGATAGATCTAAAGAATGCATACTTCCACATATCCATGCTTCCTGTTCACAGGAGGTTCCTAAGAGTTTCTTCGCAAAATGCATAGATGTGGCTTTTACCCCGCTAAGGCTTCGGGGGCATCCGCATCCTGAACTATATCGATGATTGGTTGATATTAGCTCGATCAGAGTGTCTGGCAGTCTGGCATCAACACGTTCTCGCCTGTATGAAGGAGCTTGGGTTAAGACTAAACACCAACAAGAGTGTGGTTTCTCCGGTACAGAGAATCACCTTCTTAGGCATTGTGTGGGACTCAACAGTTATGCAGGCACAGCTGTCTCCCGCTCGGATCGAAGCTATGTCACTCACTAGATTTTCATAGATTATGGACCTATGCATGATCATGGAGAAGTAGATGCCGAGTGTTTAAAGGCCCTGGCATGGAGAAGCTGATGCTGGATCTATGATGATCACAAATTGTTCTGTATTGTTGAAAGATTTATGACCAAACTTTTGATGTCACCCATATGAGGATGGGTTCCCCTTTGAGTCTGGTTCCTCTCAAGGTTTCTTCCTCATATCATCTAAGGGAGTTTTTCCTTGCCACTGTTGCCACGGCTTGCTCATCAGGGACAAACGCACACCATTCACCTTCACTGTTGTTTTCTGTAAAGCTGCTTTGAGACAATGTCTGTTGTGAAAAGCGCTATACAAATAAACTTGACTTGACTTGACTTGACTGTGAAGAACTGCACATGAGACCCCTCTAGTGGTGACTCAGAGACAGAGGGTTCTCCTGAAAGGACAATCCACTCTGAACTATCAATGTTTTAAGGCGAGCCCTTCGAGCCTTATTTATGTGGAAAGAACCTCTATTCCTGTCTTAAGGCCCCATACTGGGAGCTTCTTGTCATCGCTTAATGCTAACATCAGATGCATCCCTTACAGGATGTGGAGCAGTCATGAGTGGCCACTCCTCCCAAGGTCGGTGGAACAGGCTCCATCTCATGTGACATATAAACTGCCTGGAGATGCTGGGCATGTTTGTGGCTCTAAAAACACCTTCTGCTCCCAGACCTGAGGGATTGCCATGTGCTGGTCGCCCCCTATACAGGCTGGCACAGCAGATCCTTCTTTGGTCCCAGGGGAAACTGCTCTCATTTGGGGCTATCTACATCCCAGGATACCTTTTGAGGCCAGGGCCGAGGCCCAGGGAATGGAAGCTCCACCCTGAGGTGGTGGAGCAGATATGGCAGAGGTTTAACATAGCCCTGGTTGTGACTTGAGTGACATCACACTGTCCCCTCTGGTTCTCCCTCACTTTGGGGCTGGGACTATGGTACAGACTTGGCCGAGGCTATGCCTGTATGCCTTTCCCCCTATTGCGCTACTTCCAGGAGTTCTAAAGACCATTTTTCTTCTCTCTATATCCTCCCTGTAGAGGGTCGGAGACCTAAAGGTTTTTTCCGTGGCCCCGTCTCTTCTGGAGTTTCCCCTGGCATGGCCAGTAGCTTCCTTTACCCTAAACCAGGGTATGTACCTAATGTGACCAGGAGAAACAAAACCTGACCAAGAGAAACAAAACCGACTGGAAGTCAACAGGACGAGTCCGTGGAGTGGAATGGAGTGGAGTGGAGTCCACCTGTTTGTCTACTATGGCTTCTATAGGCAAGGGTTTCCTTCCAACAAGCAGACTCTCAGTAGGTTAATTGTGGATGCTATTTCATCTCGTTATGAGTCCTTTGGTCTCCCCACTCCTTTCTGGGTCACGGCTCACTCCACTTGGAGTGTGGCCGCCTCTACGGCCTGGTCCGCTGGAGTCCCACTTCAGGACATTTGCAACGCTGCGTGCTGGTCCAGCCCGCTGACCTTTGTCAGGTTCTACGACCTTGACCTTATAGCCACTCCTGGCTTCTCTGTCCTGTGCTTTGGATGTGCTCTCACACACTAGGCAAGAACTGGTCAGTGTGGCATTATTGGACACTTGCTCCCAAAGCATTGTGATGCAGCTCGAGTTCCTGAATTGAACGTCTTTAGGTTACGTATGTAACCCGGAAGCGTTCCCAAAGCATTGTGATGCAGCAGCTCATTACCTCAGGAAACTAAGGTTACATGCGCAACTTAGAGACATTCTTTCAAATATGTACAGGTGATTAATGATACTGGTTCAAGAAAATAATAGACATTACTAATTACATTACTAGTAAGAAAATACTAATAATTTATTTGATCTACAAAGGTTTGCTATTTGTGGCATCAGTCAACAGTTTGCTTTATGCTTGATAATCCAGATCAACCGGTCAATAATGAAATTTGTTTGAACTACTGCTACTAGCAAAATGTAGCTTTTTCTTGTTTTGTTATTGCAGGTACATTTGTTGTTGCAAGACTTTTACTAATCCAATATTTTCTCTAGTCACAACTTTAGCAACAACTTAAGGTGACAAATTAGCATTTTATAGTGTTTTGTAATTATATGTAGATATATAGGTATATATTTTTCTCTCCTTTTTTTAAGTTTGTTCCTAGTTAGTGTTTTCAACTATATACTGTTTATGTAGAAAAGTAGAAACATATTTCTGTGGTTTAATCTAATCATCCTACATACAATATCTCATTAATATGTATAAAAATAAAGGTCAGAGGGAAGTAGAGATTTTGTTGCCCCTGGTGTATTCACATAGATAGGTTGCTATCTCTGTGTGCAAGTACAAAAGCTTGCATATACAATATATATAAAAAAAAAAAAAAAAGAAAAAGAGAATCAAACAAACGGCAAAATAAATGTTTCTAGTGTTATGTAGATTAAGAAGAATTTACTTTATTTATTTTGGTGCTACAATTATTTTTCATCAAAACTGAAACAAAAACAAAACAAAAAAAAAAACAAAACAAAACAAAACAAAAAAAAAAAATATATATATATATATATATATATATATATATATATATATATATATATATATATATATATATATGTTAAACAATATATTAAATATATTTCATTTTACAAATGAAATATATTAAATTTAAATAATTTGTAAAATTTCCAAATGCAAATCAAATCTTTCTAGTTTTTCCATCCTCCAAATTATCTTGGCAATACAACATTATTAACATTTATTTGTTATGGCATCAACTACATGCTTCCCAATCTTGTATGTCTTTGGTGCATCCCACAAGCAACAGTTCAGGCATTTACTAAATGCTTTCTAGACAAACTACAAGTGACACTCGCATACTGTTTCTTGCTAATTTAAATATAGACAGATTTTAATTACATGGATGGAGAAATAGGGGACTGAAAAAGTAGAGCTTAATTAAATACCTTTTGTCTGACCCATTAATGAAAGCGTCACCAAAAAATAGTTCTTACATCAGCGTTTATTAGCTTCAGTAACTGCCTTTAGTGAATTTAATGAATAGTCATTAAGTAAATTCTGAGTATTTAAACTACATTGCTGCTCTTTTATGCATAAAGAGAAACAGTGTGATGAAGTATTACTTTAATGATCGATTGCATTATTGTCTGCATGCATAGTCATACAACAAAGGCATCAATAGTGACAGCTAATTATTATTATTTTTTTTTTTCGTTATCTGATTAAAGATGTTTGTATGGAGGATTCAATTCATTTGTCATGTATCTAGACACTGAAGAAGCATTGAAGGGATGCGATTTATAGCAAGTGTCGTATCGTATGTCTGTATGTGTGCATGTGTGGATGAAAGATAAGACAGCGACAGAGTGACTGAGGGAGAGAGAAAAGGGAAATGTAGAGGAGTAATTTGCCGATGTTAAAAATACACAACAGCTTCAAGCTTCAGAGGGCCTGAGAGAGTAAAGAAAGTGGCATTGATGCACGATCATCCCAACCGGCTTATGATTGATACCCGGCAAGGGCTAGACTAAATTGCCACAATTTGTTTAGATCCTCAGCAGAGAATATCTAAACATTAATAAAACATTATCAATCATTAGCATGGAAGTGGAAGAAACTGTGTGAGGCGCATGGCAAATTAGTCCCCATCTCACTCTGAGACGCTCAGAAAAAGTTTTTTTTTAAGTTTAGCCGAACTTCTGCCAAACTAAGTGCATTAATGAAGCAGTAAAAGTAAGAGCCTTGCACTGAAATCTATTCTTAACTTTTCATCAGCTATTGCATGATGGCGTTAATTCTGCATTTTGTATACGCTGCATATTTGCCTGCTCGTACTGAAAGTAGGCACTTTTTTTTTTTTGTTTCCGAGTTGACTTTATGGCAGAGTAATAAATGCTTTAATTAATGCAAGAGGTCTGGATAATGCTGAGGAAAAAACTCCAGCCAAGGCGGAAGGAGCCAGCATACGTCTTGAACAAATGCGCGTTTGTTCACTTAAAGCTATTGACAGTTCCATTACTGTTCCAAATCTCGACAGTGAGAGGTGAGAGTTGCGAGTGCATAAATAACTGAAGGTGTCGGCGAATTAAAATAACACCAAGTGTCAAGATGAGGTAGAAAAGCTACAGTATGAAAACTTGAAAAGGAAGAATTGTATGTGTGTTTGTGAGTGTCTTTCACCTTATAACTCTCTTTTCTTAAATATAAAGTGATGCATCAAGAAGAAGAAAGAGCAGGGAGAAAATAATTAGTCTCTGTAGGTTGAATAAGACAGAAAGACCTGTTCCAAATCAACTTTCTGCCCCCCTCCTCCCATCAACACACACTTTTCTTGAAACAATGACCTTTTTTTTTCTCTATAGTCAACAAGAACAAAGGCAAAACAGTGTGTTTTTGTACCTGAGATCCTTGTTCCTATTCGATGGGGTATTAAAACAGATAATTAACAAGCAACAACAGATATCTTGAAGGCAAATAAGGTGTACAGTAAACAGAATAGATTTACAGCATTGTTTCCTCCTCAGGATTGACATTTCCATTTACTCGTTAAGTAGGTGCTTTAATCCGATGGGATTTGAATGCAGGAGCAAATAAAGTACCGAACACAACTGCCTTAAAGGAAGAATCCTTGCTAAAAGCATATTCATCTTCACAGTTAAACTTGTAATCATCTATGAAAACTAAGACATGTTTTCGCATGAGATTTTTAATTTGTCTGCGTTTACCCACAATGACATTCAACAAACTGTTGTTTGTAGAACAAATACGAGCAATGCATGGGAGCTTTAGTGTTTTTTTTATTTATATTTACTCAAACAGTAAATGCTTCAGTTTTCTTGCTCATCGAGCAGTGCTCATCTTCTCACAGATCACTGCCTGCTATGGCTGGTAGTGTGTAGTGTGTCAAGTAACTGCATTGCATTCTGGCAATTTTAGTCCTGCATTTTCTGTCTCCATGTTGCACTTCTCATTAATATAACAATAAATATCCAAATGTCGAGTTTGAATGCACTAGCAGTGAAACTAATATGTTATCACTTATAGAAATAAATACACAGATTGGCCATAAAATTAACATTGGCTTTGGCCCATAAAGGCAGACACATAAAAATATATCAGAAGGAATTTTGTTAATTTCTGTCACCGTCATTAGCAGCAGATCTTTAAATTCATCGAATGTTACTTGTAGCTAGAGGGTCTGCAAAAATCATTTTAGAACACAATAATATGGATTATATAATATGGCTTGTCACAAATTTGGGCAGAATTTGATCAAATTGAGATATGGATGGATAAGTGTCTCTAAATTGCAAAACGTAAACTGAAATTGACAGTTATTTAGGAAGTCTATGTTCTGCACGTCCCTGTATGAATGGTTTGATTTACCGAGATACCGAGGCAATCGCGACTCTTGCAGTGTTTCAATTTTAGAAACCCTTTATAACTGCGTTTTCATTTGCTATGAGTCACTTCAGCAGCATTTTACCATTAAAAAGAATAAATCAATAAATACATACAGAAACTCAATGGTCTTTACTAAAACAAAAAAAAAAAAAGTTAGTCTAACTTGAAATTATACCAAATATCTATGAATATTGCACAGTAGAAAGTGCAATATATAGTGTGATTGTGTCATTTGTTTAGATAACTGTATTATTATTTGTATTAGGTTGATAAGTACATTCATCTGTGCACTATTTATATAAGCATTTTCTTTATTTCTGAATACAAAAAAAAATTACATTTTGGGATTTAGATTTTTTTTTTTATATTATGGAAGTCAGTGGGGATCATCAATCAGCCACAATTAGCCACATTCTTCAAAATATCTTTTATTTGTGTTCAGCAGAAGAAAGAAACCCCTACAGGTTTAGAACAACATGAGGGTGAGTAAATGACAAAATATTTGTAACTTTTTGGGTGAACTATCCCTTAAATGTAAAATTTTAACTTGGTCATTTAATGTTTGGGCTTAATAGAACTATGCTAGTTTTAAAAGCTTTCGAGATTAATTAGTGAAAGTATAAATGCTGTTAAGTCCAAATGCAATTTGAACGAAAACAACCCTCTCTTTGAAAGTATAAAAGTGGTATTAACATGATTCAAATTTAAACGTGTTTCTGTTTATGACTAAGAAACATAGTATTTAGCTTGAAAATGTTTTACAATAGAAATATTTCCAATGGCATCTAAGAGTACAAATTGTAGTAAGCATATGCTTAATCATTGTTATAATTATGTGGAGGTCCTTGGAAAAGTTTCCTGTGTTAAGTCTTGTAGGTTGCAAGTTGCAGCCTCCAGAGATCAGACTTGTATTATTCAGCATATTTCACAGGCATCTATCCATTAGTGGTTTTAATGTTATGGGTGATTGTTGGTAAATCCCCTAGTGATACCACAACTTAATATATATATATTTCTTTACAGAAATAATGATAAAAACAGCACAAACCCACCACATTAACACTAAGATTACTAAGCACACCACAGACAATTTAATATAAACATATTAAATATGGTTCAGGGTGGAGGTTTCCAGAGGCACACCAAGTTTCCAGAGAATATAAAAGCAGTGTTTTTATGACAGCCAATACAGATAAAATCAGGCTGATGCAAACTGATTATGCTCGGCCGTGCAATAATACTTTCATGAATAAATAAACAGTGGAGATTTTTTTAAGAGTTGCACAGCGTATTGTATATATCTGACCTTAAGGAAAAAAATATGTGATAGAGGGCCTGCAATAATAATGGAATGGAATAATGTATTTGTAATTGTATATATAATAAAAGTGATTATATGTGTATCGAATGCCTTCATTTACAAAATTGCTTCAGTATACTCTGTGTTAAATAGTTACTTACATTTTGTCTCTCTAGTGCTTAAATTTTAATGCAAAGAGGTTCAAAGCACTCTGATTTGGACGCTGACATCATGTCGGGGCATATTCAATTTTGTCAGCTTCCTCACGTTTTTTACATCCTTTTTTTTACCCCTTTTTTACTTGGTAGCATGGTAGCACACAGCCACTTTTCTGTCCCTGCTCTCTACATTGACTCAGTATACTTCACTCTTTACACTCACTGTTATTTTTTAGAACGGATGTTGGCTGCCCTGAGCCTTGGATCACTTTCCCACAAGGACTGTTTGCCTTGTTTCAGCCTTTTATTTTATAAAGCAAGTAACACAGCAGGAAGGGGCCTGAGGGGATTTTGAGGGTGTTCCGTTCAGAAGGAAAAGAGAAAGAACTAAGAAAAAAAAAACAAATTAATCGATCCATGGCAATTAAACTAATCAATTTTCAACCAAGTGACGCAGCCATGACTAAGAATAAACAGGCAAACATTTGAAGTTAGTATGAAACCACCATTGCATGGCTTAGTTAGTTTATCACAGCAGCTATGTGTGGTTGTTGTGGTTGTCTTTTTTTTTTTTTTTTTTTTTGGAAAACCAAGACTGACATACAACAAATGGATTAGTAAAGTTACAACAACACAGCACCAACTTACAATTTTTAAATACACGATTTCTATATCACTTTCCCGGGTACAAAAATTCCATTTAAAATGTTTGTGAATGTCATACCAAATAAAAAAGGCAGCACCTATGACCACTGATAACATGTATAGCATTCCTCTGCACATCTGCATGCATTGACACAAAAAAAAAAATTCCAGATGTTCATACAGCAGTCATTTGAAGTATGTCACACCAAGGGGAGATGTAAAACAGATATGTATCTGTTACACAATATGGACAAAAGTTTGTAGACACCTGATGTGTATGTGCTTTTTGAACACCCATTCCACATTTAGTCCCCATTTGCTGTTATTATAACCTCCACTCTTATGGGAGGATGTTCCACTAGATTTTGGTGTGTTCTTTTGGAGATTTGTGTTAGTACAAGGGTGTTAGTAAAGTCAGGTACTGATTTTGGGTGAAATGGCACGAGGTGGAGTCAGGATTCATCTCTAGGTTACGACCGTAACCCTAGTTCCCCGAGGTACCGAGACACTGATTCGAAACGCTATGGGAACGCCCCTGCGTGACCGCGCTCTGACGCACGTGTGTAATCTGACCAATAGGCGTTTGGAACGTGACGTCATCAGCGGGCGACGTCGCATAAACAGGAAGCTACAAATGGCTGCGAGATGGACCAGACACTAGCTCCTGCGAGAGAAGGTAAGCGCCGCAAGGATGCAGGGAGTGTGGCACGGAGACGCAGCATCTCTAGGGCCATTGCAGGCTAGCAGCTGCTCCAAATTCCTCCACGGACTTGTCCTGCTCGCACTGGACACAGTCGGTGCTGTCGCTCCTGTTCGGGGGCTGTAAACGGAGGAGGGCAGAATGCCTGCAACACGACAGGACGTGAGGGAGCCGAAGGCACCTTAGGCACGTACCCAGGTTTCGGATAGAGAAACACTCTGGCCATGCCAGGGGCAAACTCCAGGCGAGACGGGGCCACGGACAGAGCCTGCAGATCCCCGATCCTCTTCAGGGAGGAAATCGCCAAAAGGAAGGTGGTCTTAATCGACAGAAACCTAAGGGGCACATCGGCTAAAGGCTCGAAGGGGGGCTCAGATAGAGCTGCCAACACAACCACCAGATCCCAGACAGGCACTCTGGGTCACATCCCGGGCCTCAGCCTCCGGGTGCCGCGGAGGAAACGTGTCACTAGTGGGTGTCTACCCAACGACTGCCCCACAGGCGGGAAGCCATATGCCGCGATGGCGGACACATAAACCTTCAGGGTCGAAGGGGACAACCCTGTGGCAAACTGTTCCTGTTCCTGAGAGAGAAGATCCCTGGGAGACATCCAAGACTCGAAAGGCACGCCGCGAGACCTTGATAGTACGATGCGGGTTTCCCCTGAGGGAGAACCCTCTGCCCCAGAGCCACCACTGGAGGGGCCTCATGTGCAGGAGCCCCAGCGTACCTATGCTGGACGCCGCTGCCATGAGCCCTAGCAGCCTCTGCTGCTGGCTGGCCTTCCTGCACTCTCCTGATGGCAGCAAGGATGACTTCGACCCGAGCAGGCGACAACCGTGCCTGCATCCTGGCCGCGTCCCACACTACGCCCAAAAAGGTGGTTCTCTGTGCTGGAGAAAGCACGCGTTTGCTGGCTTTTAGCCAAAACCCAAGCACCTTCATGTAGGCGAGGACGACATCTTGATGCCGAATCACCTGGCGCTCCGAGTGAGCCATGATCAACCAATCGTCGATGTAATTAAAAATGCGGATGCCCTGGAGCCACAGCGGGGCCAGTGCTGCATCAACGCACTTCGTGAAGGTGCGGGGCGAAAGTGCCAGACCGAACGGGAGGACCTGATATTGGTATGCTACACTCCCGAAAGCAAACCTCAGTAAGAAGCAGAAGCAGTCTGGAGATGGAGATGTGAAAGTATGCGTCCTTCAGATCTATAGTGACGAACCAGTCCCCGGACTTGATCTGCGCACTTTCTGTTCCAGGACCCACCGGGAGACCTCTGGCAGCCCCTTCCAAGCTGCCAGAAAGTTCCCCATGGGAACCAGCCTCTCGGGACTGGCCTCTGACCCACTCAAAGCAGCTGGGGCGGGGCCCTGCAGCTGATGACACCTCGAGAGAGGCGGCAGGTCTCCCCCATCCGTACCAAGACTTTAGGCAGAAGTGGAAGGAGATGCCTGCTGGAGGGCAGCCGTGCTCTGAAGCAGATCCTGTGGCAGAGTCTATGGCCCGGCCTCCTGGTGGTGCGGGGGAGGGACGGGCACCGTAGCGTGAGGTGTACACCACCATCTCGACCAAAGATCGTCAGGATTTCCACAGCCCGTTTGCTGGAGGCGAGGTTGACGACGCGCTGTTTCTGGGCTTCGCGGTGCCCGGAAGGACCAGGTTGGGGCTGCCGCCGACCAGCCCCACGAGATCGGCGAGGGAGGTACTGCTGAAACGCAGCCGACTGCTTCTTAGACTCCTGAAACCGGTTTACGACCCCCGCTACAGCATCACCAAACAGGCCAGGAGGAGCCATCGGTGCATTCAAGAGCACAGCTCTGTCCTTGTCCGGGAGGTCAACCAGGTGAGCCACAGATGCCTTTCTGTGGCCACCAGGGACCCAATGGACCGACCAACGGCCCGCGCCGTGTGTTTCGTGGCCCGAAGGGTTAAGTCGGCAGCACGACGTAACTCCTTAATGTCAGCGGCCCCGGAGCTAAGTCCCTCATCCAAATCACGTAGCAGGTCAGATTGGTACGCCTCTAACACACCTATGGTGTGGAGACATCCCGCAGCCTGACCTGCTGCCGCGTAAGCCTTCCCCACTAAAGCCGATGTAGCACGTAGCGGTTTAGTAGGGAACACCGGAGCCTTCAGCAACGATGCCACGCTAGGAGAGAGATAGCTAGCTAGCGTCTCTTCAACGCGCGGCATCGCCCCATAGCCGCACGCTTAGCCCCAACCACATTCGCGTAGAGCGAGGAGTGGTGAGACGAAGTACGTGCTGAGTACAGGGTTTCCCAGGAACTGGACAACTCGGCATGCAGATCGGGAAAAAACGCAGAAAGCGTTTATCCAGCTTACTGGGTGCGCGCTGTTTCTGCTGCTCCACTGGCCAAGCTAGATCCAGCTTAACAATGGCTCGTGTCATGACCTCGAGGAGTTCCTCATACAGCACGGGCTCGCTAGCATTCATCAGCTCACCCTCCTCGGAGAGAGAGACATGTAATGCCGCGCTGCTCGTACTGGGAGAAAAAGCAGCCATCGGGCCTGCTTCTCCGATAGACCCGAAGCTCAATTCAGCCGACGAAGCTGAAGCGGACTCATCCGACTCCAACCCCCGCCGCTAAATCGGCCTGCGAGCCCCACGAGCGCCGGCGCCGCTTCGCTTCGCCTCGGCGAGAGTGGGAATGGAGCCGCGAGGGAGAGAGCTCTTCTCAAAGAGCGCTCTCCGGGAGCGAAGCGTGCGCATAGCCATGCGGCTACAATGCGAGCAATCGACTCCCTCGAGAGCTGACTGTGCATGCTCCACTCCCAGGCAAACAACACACCGATCATGCGCATCCTTACCGGTAATAAAACGTGGACATGGATGAACACACTTTCGGAAATTCTGTCTGCCAGCCATCACTCGATCAGAGAAAACACAGCGAAACAGCGCTTACCTGAACGAGCAGAAAGCTAGCGTCTGGTCCATCTCGCAGCCATTTGTAGCTTCCTGTTTACGCGACGACGCCCGCTGATGACGTCACGTTCCAAATGCCTATTGGTCAGATTACACACGTGGTTCAGAGCGCGGTCACGCAGGGGCGTTCCCATAGCTTTTCGACGCAGCTCGAGTTCCTGAAGGGGAACCAGGGTTGAGGTCAGAGCTCTATAGCAGGCCACTCAGGTTCTTCCACTTCTTCCCATGTTTGTAAAGCATCCACAAACTTCTGTGCAATTGTATACCTCTAATTTTATGGTAACAGTTTGAGGAAGAACCACAAATGGCTGGTCAGCTGTATTCTTTAACCAATTGTAATAGATTGACTGTTTTTCCCAGAATTCTCTAGATGATATTCTTAGTCACTAACCTAGTAGACCATCATAATGACATGTTTTTGATCTTCTGTTGTTCACACTGCATTCGGACGTCTACTAAATCCTATAAACCTTGATACAAATGAAATTATTTCTTCATAAATATAGCTTGATAAAGGAGAAAAAAAATCTCCCTTAAGGTTCAACAAAGATGATTAATTTATTTATTATGTGCCAATGCATGTCCGTTGTGTATCATAATGATGTCAACATGATGTCAATTCCACAATTTACATATTTAAAGAATGTTACAATACTCTCAAATACTCCTATCAGCAAATATGTATACAGTCACCCTGCTTTTCTTTTCTTTTCTTTTCTCTTAATATGACAAACGAAATTGGGCTATTCATGGTAATGAGAAATTCAAAATCCTCCTGAGACACGAAAGACTGCTGACATAAATGTTAAATAAACAACAAACCGAAAGCTTCATCATTTCAATGATTAGGTATTTTTCTTTGGTGGTATTACCTGGATAAACTGTTACAATAAAAATTGCACTGGGTTCTACAATCTACAATGTTTATACTTCATTGCAATACCACATCATAATAATAATAATAATATTTTTTGTATGCGGAACAGTCTGTGCTGCTGTAATTGGTAAATTTCTACTTTCTACATTACACTTCAACAATAGTCCTTTATTCACTTTAATACATTTGACTTTCAAATCCCACTCAAATATTTGAACAATATTTTAGTACTTGATGTTTAATGCTGGGTTAGGATTAGATACTTTCACGGAGTTCTTCTTAATTCTTAAAATAACTGTAGGCTCCCCAGGTGAAACTACTGTTCGAACCAAGTTTGAGTAAACATTTGAGGATATTATAAACACTGTACATTTGGCAAAAAGTCACATGTCTACAATTCTGAATGCTTCAGTGAATAGCATATAGCTATTGACTCTACTTCCTTTACCTTTGTTTGCTTTCATTATGAGACACTAATATGTTGTTTGTCAAGTTCCTTTAACAACATTATCTTAGAGTTCTATCAGCAAACTTAAGTAAAGCAATTTGTTTACTTTTGCTAGACTCGTCACACTCTGAGTCAAACCTGCAATCAGGCTGTTTCAATCTAATTTCAAACATCAAAAGAACGGTGCTTTAGGCTGATAGCTAAAACTTTCTATTTGTTTCTATTTGAGTTTTTTTTCGGCACTTACCATAAATTTGAAACTAATTTTAAAGAATGTTAGCTGCATATAGCTCAGTGGTTGGCTTGCTTAAGGGAAAAACAGTTACTGATGCCTATATTGTGCTGTAATGGGTTTGCTCTCTGTCCTTTTTTTTCTTTACTCATTTAATTAAATGTAATTACATTCAAACCTTAATTGTGATGCTCAGTCGTTGAAGACTTGCAGTTTAACATGAAATAATATTCAGTGTAAATGGAAATAACTGGTGATTTGGGTTGCTGTAAAAATAAAGAATTAAGCTATTTTGAATATGTAAGCAGCATATGCATATTAATCAAGAGTGGTGACATTTTATTTTACAATGACTTGAGCAAAGTCAATTGTTAAAACAGCCAGATGTTTTATACCTTACTAGCTTAAGGATTTTTCATACAGTGTAAGTATGCTTTGATCAAGCTGTTAAATAGCTGTGTGCCTATACCAGCTGTCAAAATGTCTGCCATTGCCCTGCATTGAGGTTTGAATCAAATATTTAAATGCAGATTTCTTCCTTTTTCACATTATACTATTTTAACCAGCTCTAAAAATTGCACTAATTTGATGTCTGGCTCATCACTAAGGAAACTTTTTGAAGACAGTTCTGTTCATCCAGTGTATGTATGTGTGTGTGTGTGTGTGTATATATATATATATATATATATATATATATATATATATATATATATATATATATATATATATATATATATATATATATGAGACTATCGCCATGCATGATGAATGAGAAAAGAGAAATGAGAGCTAGAGAAGAAACAGGAAGTGGATAGAAATAGTAAGGTGCAAGTGAGAGCAGCTATTACGAGGATGAAGAGTGGAAAGTCGGTTGGACCAGATGACATACCAGTAGAAGCGTGGAGATGTTTAGGAGAGATGGCAGTGGAGTTTTTAACCAGATTTTTCAACAAAATCTTGAAAGGTGAGAGGATGCCTGAGGAATGGAGAAGTATGTGAGGGTGGTGCAGGACATGTATGAGGACAGTTTGACAGCAGTAACGTGTGCAGTAGAAATGACAGACTGGTTCAAGTTGAGGTGGGATTGCATCAAGGATCGACTCTGAGCCCTTTCCTGTTTGCAGTGGTGATGGACTGGTTGACGGACGAGGTCAGACAGGAGTCTCAATGGAGTATGATGTTTTCGGATGATATTGTGATTTGTGGTGAGAGTAGGGAGCAAGTTAAAAGAGCCTGGAGAGGTGGAGGTATGCGCTGGAGAGAAGGGGAATAAAAGTCAGTAGGAGTAAGACAGAGTACATGTGTGTGGAGGAGGGGAGGGCAGTGGAGTGGTGCGCTTGCAGGGAGAAGAGGTGGTGAAGGTGGATGAGTTTAGGTACCTGGGGTCAACTGTGCAAATTATTAGTAAGTGTGTTAGAGAAGTAAAGAAAAGAGTGCAGGCAGGGTGGAGTGGGTGGAGAAGAGTGGCAGGAGTGATTTGTAAAGGATATCTGCAAAAGTGAAAGGGAAAGTTTATAGGACTGTGGTGAGACCTGCGATGTTGTATGGTTTAGAGACAGTGGTGTTGACTAAAAGACAGGAGGCGGAGCTGGAGGTGGCAGAGTTTAAGATGCTGAGATTTTCATTAGGAGTGATGACGATGGACAGGATTAGAAATTAGTTTATTTAAGGGACCGCGCATGTAGGAAGTTTTGGGGACAAAGTGAAAGAGGCCCGATTAAAATGGTTTAGACATGTGCAGAGGAGGGACATGGGGTATATTGGTAGGAGAATGCTGAGGATGAAAACACCAGGAAGGAAGAAAAGAGGAAGACCAAGGAGGAGGTTTATGGATGTGGTGAGGGAAGAAATGCAGGTAGTTGGTTTAAAAGAGGCAGATTAAGAGGACAGAGTAGTATAGAGACGGATGATCTGCTGTAACGACCCTTAATTGGAGCAGCCGATAAAAACAAGAAGACTATATTGCCATGTTAAAAATAAAAAAAAGCTTGAAGAATAAGAAAAAAGCTTCCACTGAAATGTAAAGCTTGTTAAATGTATTTCATTCAAATGCATGCATTAGTTTCAAACGATTGAACTGATTTACATTGCCACAGTTTGTTTTTATACGTTCAACAGCCACATTTCCACTTTGCTCTCCTAATAAACATGTTTAATTGCTTTAGTTACGATTAATTTTTATTTTCCATCAGTGCCAACATCCTCATGAGTTTTGGTACAGTAATTGGTTTACACTATCTAAGCAAATTGATCATGCTTAACTCTACATAATTCAGCCTAGTAATTACAAACTTGTTTAGAGTTTAGCATAACCAATGAAATCAATATTTTTTTATGCAAACTAAAATGTTATAAAAATAAAAGTTTTACATCTTTTTTGTTGATTTAATATGTTGTTGTTTTTTTATCTGCCTAGCATACCTAGGCAGATAAAAATCTGCCTAGGGGATGCCAAAAAGCGTCGAGATAACCGATGATCGAGATAAACGAAAACCAATATGGCGGCAATATATTAACGTGCTTGAAATTTCTTTATGTACATTATGTTTGGTATTAAATGAGAATGTGCATGCACATGTTTTTGGAGGTTTTTTTCACAACAGCGTTGCCGCGATTTGTTTGATTGGTCATGCGGATCGAGAAAACGTGTAATGCAGATAAGGAGGCGGAAGCCGAAGTAAACGCAAACAAAGTTTATTGAGAATACACAGAAGATAATCCACCAATACTTGTAGCGAAGCAGTAATATCCAGTGGTGCGCTCTGGGAGCGCGGTCAAAGAAGTTCTGTGAAAGCAGAGACAGTTCGTGTAGAGAATCCACGGATCCGCGCTATGGAAAGTGCAGCGCTGGGCAGCAACTGATAAACGTGGTGCAGACAGGGTGAACATGGAAAACAGCAGGATCGGGGGAAAACCGGGGTGCCGTTGAGAGAATGCGGAGTCCGAGAAGAAGGGTACGTAGCGGGATATGTATACGCGATTACACAGACCGCCATTAACCAACACATACGATCATGCACATACAATATCGGACCACGAGTGTGTGGAGGTGAGGAGCTTAAATAGGAAATGGGATGAGTGAGTGAATGAGAGTCAGGTGTGTGTGATCAGCATGACTGCGTCGAGCGCAGGGGAGAAGAAGCAGGGTGCTTCGGGGAATGCCACCGCCGAAGGGGGCGTGGCAGGGGGATTCCTGACATAACCGACGTTAAATGGCAAATTTGCCCCCCCTTGTGCTCGAGATATTAGGGTTTGGCGACATAAAAAATCGACATAATCGATTAAAAAATGCTAAAACAAAGCGAGAATTTGGCGGGTCCACTTAAAAAACGTCGACTTAATAGGGTTGGCGAGTTAACCGAGATCGAGATAAGTGGGTTCGACTGTATATAGTTAATTACTGTAAAAAAAAAAAAAAAGTAAATTAGCGCTGATTCGTAGCCCATTGATCATGTCAAATGGCAGTGCATTTGAGAATTGGGGCACCACCCTAGCACCACCAAGCTGCCACTGCTGGACTCTTGAAGAATTCCTTTAGCCCTTAACTATTAATAATAATTGTATAGATAATAAAAGATAATTGTATGTTGTTTTTTATGGGTATCTTCCAAATGCTATAATTGTTAAATTCCACATAAAATAATGTTTCTCAGTACTTCCTTTTTTTTTTTTTGCTTTTAGTGTGAGGCTTACACATGGCAATTTAAACATTTCAACTGTGTTCAACTACACACAAGGACATGACAAGGGAACAACAAGATTGAAGGTTTAGTTCCATTTTAGTTGAGTGGGTGACAAGAGAGCTTGCTGTCAAAAGTGCAATAAAACCTTTGCTTGTACAGGAGGTAATACAAGCAATTTAGCAAAACACCTGTTAACTAAGCACTATATAAATCTCCAAAAATGCACAGCCTTTAAGTGTTATACTCAGACTTCCTTGCCTCACTGCCCCAGCCACAGGAATGCCATAAAAGAGCAATATATGTACTACAATGATTACATATAGGACAGTTTAGAAGAGCAAACTGCTTATCTACATATGGAAGCATAGTGCATGTATTCCCTGAGACTAGGTTAAGTAAAACTATTCCTTAACAGTTCTGTGAAGCTGTTGAACATCATATAACTTCTAATACTTCCTTATTTGCACAATTTTATCAAATGGACTAAGGAAGTCAATCTAGACTGCAGTCTTAACAGTAAATCTATACTGCTATACAAGCTGCACATGGACTACTCTAAAGTATATCCACTTTTCATTTCTATAACATTCTATAGTACATATACACACAGCAATTATACCATAGGACTGTTTCATCTTGATTCGTCAGATGGTGGTGATTATTTTTTTTATAACCTCAGCTCTGAGAGTTGTGCTGGAATTAAATTCATAGGAATATATTCAATTTACTCACTCTAATAAGTTATAGCTTCCTCCCAACTTCCATTAATATTGTGCCTTTTCTGCAACAGCCTAAGGTTACTATTAATTTAGTTAAAAGCATGTTTTATAACAAATAAGTCATATCATTGTTTGAATAATAAAGCTTTCTGTAAGGAAAGGTCAACTTAACCCTATTTTTTATTCCTTATATAACATCTTTTGTTTCTTATTTAACACATGTATTTTGTGTGCATTACCATGTAAATTCACCAGTCCATGGTAAGTTTTCTTTGCATTTGAAGGAGAGATGGGTGTCAGTATGGTACTATTTTGGGCAAAATCCTTTGCATATATCTATGTAAATTTCTGGAACTGGCAAAAACTGGTGTGTTTCTGATTTCCGATAATTAACTCTAATTACTGGTATATGTCACTGCTGCATGCTCATGTTTCACACTTTCCCTCATTCGTTCTGTATATTCTCAGTGGAATTGCTTTTCTATAACACATCCTTATTTAGGAACACTATACAGCTGTCATGTCCTATTTTTGTACACTATTGGTGATGGACGGTATAAAATACAATAGTGCTGCACATTTTCACTTTGCTGTTTTATATACCATTGTATATAATGTTTAATTTATTCAGTATATTAAATTTGGATAAAAAACAGTATTTGTATACTCTAATAGATGGGTCAGCATATACTACTTCATGATTACTGAGTAATATGAAGGGCTTCGTGTTTCATACAAACTTTCAGAATGACAAAGTGGCACAGTTTACCTGTAATAATGATATTATTATTCGTAATATTTATATATGTGAAGAGACGTGTCTGATCACATGGTAATGTTAATGATTACTTACAATAATTAACTATTATTATTGTGGTAGGAAAGACACAGGTGGGTAGTAAAATTGTTTTCTTTCACTTTTCTGCTATGTTTTCATTATTTAGGGTAAAAACTGCATCTAATGCTAGGTAGCTTGTCTCTGCAATAAGTAAGATAGAGGTTTTGTCCTGCAACCAATATTAAATTTCGACCCCAGACAAGGTCAGATATATATATAAATAAATATTGAAATTGTATGGTAGATAGCTGCTCTAATGAGAACTAATCCACCGAATAAACGATCACTTTTTGAACTAGTGTTTCAACTTTTTAAAATGCAGATACTAATTTAATTGTCTTCCCGTGGGCTCACCACCTGCAGGAGGGACCGTAAGGGACGGTGCTGGGAGGATTGGGCAGCAGTCGAAGGCGGGGGTCTGCTTAGACTGCTGCCCCCGCGACCCGAATTACGGATAAGCGGAAGAAAATGAATGAATGAATGAATGAATTTAATTGTATGCAAATTAAATTAACAGAAAGTAACTCAGCCTCAGGATTGAAACCCTGGAGCTGCATGATGTCATGCTATTTGTTGATGTTTCATATGTTCTCATATTTGCTATGTGGATTAGGAATTGTCATTTAATCTAGATGTTACTGAGTTTGTGTGATAGACTGTTGAAGTTGCATTCACAATGTGTTTCTAAGTTGTGTTTGGATCCACCAGACCCTAACCAGGTAAAAGCACTTGCTGAAGATGAATGAATTAAACACTGTAGATAAGCATGTCCTGTTACTTACATAGCATAACTACACTATTCATACTGAATTAGGTTTTTGTTTTGTGATCAAAATCACGTTTACAAAATCCGATTAATGCAAGAAATGAAATGCACATCTTTTCCAGCTGATCCTGTAACTGAGCATGGTCTAGAACCTGTTCTGCCCATGGCGTTGCAGTACAGCCAATGAGCAGCTTTCACTTTTAACAATGCCCAGTGCGACAGTGTGTTGTTGGTCTGCCTTCTGGTTTTCATCTCACTGACCTGGCTCTCTTCCTGGAGATCGATTTGACAGCTTCCCATAGCCAAGTGATTTAGCTCCCAAGTATACTTACTCTAAAGCCCTGTAGTGATGCTGGACATAACGAGAGTGAAGAGGGATGATTGGAGAAAGGCAGGTCGGGAGAAGTAGACATTCAGTGATAGAGGTGTTGATTTCGTCTTCTTTTTTTTCTTTCTTTTTTGTGTTAGGAGACATAATTTTCTGTGTTTTCAGAGCATACACACCTCTTGGCAGAAAGCTTGTATAATTTCTAATTTCTCCTTAAGCCATAGGTTTTGCTATGGAATTCAAAATTTTAGATTTATGGTTTATTTATAGTTAATGCATTTTGATCAGGACTTTAGTTAGAGCACCAGGTTGGCAGTGTTGAATAGTTATCAGGTAATACAATTTGGGCTACATTAATTATGTGGTTGGTTTAAAAAATTATGCCTTGCTAGAGTTTAAATTGGCTCCCACAATGTCTGTGCATGAAACAAAAATGACACTGACTGCCAGAAGCTGCCTGCTTTTTAGACCGTGTGATTAACACTACTAAATGCTACAAATTACTTCCCTTGAGTCTGGCTTACTGGCTGAATTCAGACTTCAGTATTTAACTCTGTCAGAATTAACATCTCAGTATTCTGCCCTCATTAATATTCCCATGGAAAAGTTAGTCCTAATGAAGTGTAAACTGGGATTTTTCTCATTATGCCATTATCCACTGGGTTGAATTACTTCTCTGAAATCTCAGTTTGAGTTTACTTTCTTGCCTTATTCTTGGATCATGATTGTGCCTTGTTCTTGGGTTTCTCATTTCAATTTGAATTCCCTCATTTGCATTATTCTTGGATCTTGGATATCAGCTCAGTATTTAGCTAGTCATAGTACACAGTCCAATATATCTGGTAATCCACTGTGCACTTTGTATGATATTACATCTTAGTTATATAATCATATATGACCTTCAAGCAGCCCTGTGTGCAACCAACTTAATAGAGCAGTTAATGTGTACCACTTTATATAAACTTCTTCTTCTTCATTTCTTCTTCTTCTTTCGGCTGCTCCTATTCAGGGTCGCCACAGCAGATCATGTAAATCTCAACATCTTCAGCTCTGCTACCTTCAGCTCCACCTTCTGTCTTTTACTCAATGCCACTGTCTCTAAACCATACAACATAGCAGGTCTCACCACAGTCGTATAAACTTTCCCTTTCACGCTTGCAGATACCCTTCTATCACAAATCACTCCTGCCACTTTTCTCTACCCACTCCACTCTGCCTGTACGCTTTTATTCACTTCTTTAACACACTCTCCCTCCATGTACTTAAACTCCTCTACCTTCTCCACCTCTTCTTCCTGCAACCGCACAACTCTACTGCCATCCCTCTTATTCACACACATGTACTCTTTCTTACTCCTACTGACTTTCATTCCCCGTCTGTCCAGTGCATACCTCCAGCTCTCCAGGCTCTTCTCAACCTGCTCCCTACTCTCACCACAAATTACAATATCATCGACAAACATCAGGGAGATGCCTGTCTGACCTTGTCTGTCAACCTGTCCATCACCACTGCAAACAAGAAAGGGCTCAGAGCCAATCCTTGATACAGTCCCACCTCTACCTTGAACCAGTCTGCCGTTCCTACTGCACACTTCACTGCTGTCACACTGTTCTCATACATGTCCTGCACCACTCTCACATACTTCTGTGACACACCTGATTTCCTCATACAATACCACAACTTTATACTTACACTTTATATACCTTGCATTGTATGTTACAACATCTCCTTAATAAAACATACTTAACCCATATAATTTCTTTAAAAATGGCCTCTCTTGTCATTATGGCATGTTTGCTGGAGGAAATCCATGATAGTGTTGAACTTCATGATTGATTTGTGACCTGTGAATGACAAAGATGAGCAAATAATACTGGCAGATGGCCCTGGGAATGCAAAAGGGAGGGTTTTGGGAGGGGGGGGTATGTAATTAAGAAAGTGATGAATACAGTTCCAGGTAGCTAAATGAATTCAGTACATAAATGCAGAAATAAAGAATCAGGCAAAAGGTCAGGTGGTTGCAAAAACAGGACAAATTTTGACAAGCAAGCATCAAAACTGTGAATTAAAACAAGTCAAAATAGTATGCAGAATACTGGTCAAAAAGCTCGGTAATGACAGAGAGTAACATGCTGAGTGTATATTTTGTGATGTTGCTTTTGAAACAGAGTACTCAGAAAAGCTGATGTGTTCAATCATTACACTGGGGAATAAGAGTGCTGATTGTGTGGTAAGGCTGCTTGGAAGGAGCAGGTAGCATGACATTGTGTGAGCTCTTGTCTGCGCAGAGCTCACAACATTATCAAGGACTCTTCACATCCCAGTCATAAACTGTTTAACCTCCTTCCATCAAGAAGGAGATACAGGAACTTGCGCACCAGAACCAGCAGGTTCAGGGACAGCTTTTTTCCATCCACCATCACACTACTGAACTCTACACTACACCGCTAATCACTACAAAACAAAACAAAACAAAACAAAACAAAACAAAACAAAACAAAACAAAACAAAACAAATATATATATATATATATATATATATATATATATATATATATATATATATATATATATATATATATATATACAGTGGGGAAAATAAGTACTTGAACACGCTGCTATTTTGCAAGTTCTTCCACTTAGAAATCATGGAGGGGTCTGAAATTGTCATCGTAGGTGCATGTCCACTGTGAGAGACATAATCTAAAAAAAATAATCCAGAAATCACAATGTATGATTTTTAAACTATTTATTTGTATGATACAGCTGCAAATAAGTATTTGAACACCTGTCTATCAGCTAGAATTCTGACCCTCAAAGACCTGTTAGTCTGCCTTTAAAATCTCCACCTCCACTACATTTATTATCCTAAATTAGATGCACCTGTTTGAGGTCGTTAGCTGCATAAAGACACATGTCCACCCCATACAATCAGTAAGAATCCAACTACTAACATGGCCAAGACCAAAGAGCTGTCCAAAGACACTAGAGACAAAATTGTACACCTCCACAAGGCTGGAAAGGGCTACGGGGAAATTGGCAAGCAGCTTGGTGAAAAAAGGTCCTCTGTTGGAGCAATCATTAGAAAATGGAAGAAGCTAAACATGACTGTCAATCTCCCTCGGACTGGGGCTCCATGCAAGATCTCACCTCGTGGGGTCTCAATGATCCTAAGGAAGGTGAGAAATCAGCCCAGAACTACACGTGAGGAGCTGGTTAATGACCTGAAAAGAGCTGGGACCACCGTTTCCAAGGTTACTGTTGGTAATACACTAAGACGTCATGGTTTGAAATCATGCATGGCATGAAAGGTTCCCCTGCTTAAACCAGCACATGTCCAGGCATGTCTTAAGTTTGCCAATGACCATTTGGATGATCCAGAGGAGTCATAGGAGAAAGTCATGTGGTCAGATGAGACCAAAATAGAACTTTTGGGTCATAATTCCACTAAACGTGTTTGGAGGAAGAAGAATGATGAGTACCATCCCAAAAACACCATCCCTACTGTGAAGCATGGGGGTGGTAGCATCATGCTTTGGGGGTGTTTTTCTGCACATGGGACAGGGCGACTGCACTGTATTAAGGTGAGGATGACCGGGGCCATGTATTGTGAGATTTTGGGGAACAACCTCCTTCCCTCAGTTAGAGCATTGAAGATGGGTCGAGGCTGGGTCTTCCAACATGACAATGACCCGAAGCACACAGCCAGGATAACCAAGGAGTGGCTCTGTAAGAAGCATATCAAGGTTCTGGCATGGCCTAGCCAGTCTCCAGACCTAAACCCAATAGAGAATCTTTGGAAGGAGCTCAAACTCCATGTTTCTCAGCGACAGGCCAGAAACCTGACTGATCTAGAGAAGATCTGTGTGGAGGAGTGGGCCAAAATCCCTCCTGCAGTGTGTGCAAACCTGGTGAAAAACTACAGGAAACGTTTGACCTCTGTAATTGCAAACAAAGGCTCCTGTACCAAATATTAACATTGACTTTCTCAGGTGTTCAAATACTTATTTGCAGCTGCATCATACAAATAAATAGTTTATAAATCATACATTGTGATTTCTGGATTTTTTTTTTTTGTAGATTATGTCTCTCACAGTGGACATGCACCTACGATGACAATTTCAGACCCTCCATGATTTCTAATTGGGAGAACTTGCAAAAAACAGGGTGTTCAAATACTTATTTTCTTCACTGTATATACACTGTATATATTAGACTGTTTATTCGACTTTCTAACTTCTAATTACTTTTCAATGCCATAGCCTTAAAAAACATTCCTGTACTTCCTGATGATGTCCACACATCTCTGCACTGTTACTGCCTTTATATTTATTGACTGTACATATGCTTACATATTTATATATATAATAGACTGGTTATTTAGCTGCTAATTCTTAAATGCCATAATCTTATAACCTTCACTTCTGCACATTACTCTTTAATGCCATAGCCTCAGAACCATTCCTGTACTCTAAATTGATGTCCACACATCTCTGCACTGTTACTGCCTTTATATTTATTCACTTTACATATGTTTACATAATTATCACTTTATCACTTGCTGTAAATATGCCATATATTTATCTGAACTTTTGCACGACTGCTACATTTTGCACTGGTAGATGCCAAACTGCATTTCGTTGCTATGTACCTGTACAATGCAATGACAATAAAGTTGTATCTACAGTGAGGAAAATAAGTATTAAAATTTGATTTGATAATAAATTTGAACACCCTGCTATTTTGCAAGTTCTCCCACTTAGAAATCATGGAGGGGTCTGAAATTGTCATCGTAGGTGCATGTCTACTGTGAGAGACATAATCTAAAAAAAAAATTCCATAAATCACAATGTATGATTTTTAAACTATTTATTTGTATGATACAGCTGCGAATAAGTATTTGAACACCTGAGAAAGTCAATGTTAATATTTGGTACAGTAGCCTTTGTTTGCAATTACAGAGGTCAAACGTTTCCTGTAGTTTTTCACCAGGTTTGCACACACTGCATTAGGGATTTTAGCCCACTCCTCCACACAGATCTTCTCTAGATCAGTCAGGTTTCTGGCCTGTCGCCGAGAAACACAGAGTTTGAGCTCTCTCCAAAGATTCTCTATTGGGTTTAGGTCTGGAGACTGGCTAGGCCACGCCAGAACCTTGATATGCTTCTTACAGAGCCACTCCTTGGTTATCCTGGCTGTGTGCTTCGGGTCATTGTCATGTTGGAAGACCCAGCCTCGACCCATCTTCAATGCTCTAACTGAGGGAAGGAGGTTGTTCCCCAAAATCTCGCAATACATGGCCCCGGTCATCCTCTCCTTAATACAGTGCAGTCGCCCTGTCCCATGTGCAGAAAAACACCCCCAAAGCATGATGCTACCACCCCCATGCTTCACAGTAGGGATGGTGTTCTTGGGATGGTACTCATCATTCTTCTTCCTCCAAACACGTTTAGTGGAATTATGACCCAAAAGTTCTATTTTGGTCTTATCTGACCACATGACTTTCTCCCATGACTCCTCTGGATCATCCAAATGGTCATTGACAAACTTAAGACGTGCCTGGACATGTGCTGGTTTAAGCAGGGGAACCTTCCGTGCCATGCATGATTTCAAACCATGACGTCTAAGTGTATTACCAACAGTAACCTTGGAAACGGTGGTCCCAGCTCTTTTCAGGTCATTGACCAGCTCCTCCCGTGTAGTTCTGGGCTGATTTCTCACCTTCCTTAGGATTATTAAGACCCCACGAGGTGAGATCTTGCATGGAGCCACAGTCCGAGGGAGATTGACAGTCATGTTTAGCTTCTTCCATTTTCTAATGATTGCTCCAACAGTGTACCTTTTTTCACCAAGCTGCTTGGCAGTTTCCCCGTAGCCCTTTCCAGCCTTTTGGAGGTGTACAATTTTGTCTCTAGTGTCTTTGGACAGCTCTTTGGTCTTGGCCATGTTATTAGTTGGATTCTTACTGATTGTATGGGGTGGACAGGTGTCTTTATGCAGCTCACGACCTCAAACAGGTGCATCTAATTTAGGATAATAAATGTAGTGGAGGTGGACATTTTAAAGGCAGACTAACAGGTCTTTGAGGGTCAGAATTCTAGCTGATAGACAGGTGTTCAAATACTTATTTGCAGCTGTATCATACAAATAAATAGTTTAAAAATCATATATTGTGATTTCTGGATTTTTTTTTTTAGATTATGTCTCTCACAGTGGACATGCACCCATGATGACAATTTCAGACCACTCCATGATTTCTAAGTGGGAGAACTAGCAAACTAGCAGGGTGTTCAAATACTTATTTTCCTCACTCTATCTATCTATCTATCTATCTATCTATCTATCTATCTATCTATCTATCTATCTATCTATCTATCTATCTATCTATCTATCTATCTATCTATCTATCTATCTAAAAGAGTAACTACTATACACCATATAGACAAATGTGTTAGGATACCTGAATTTTCCAACTACGTGTTTTTCTTTTCCAAACTGCTTCTGCAAAGTTTAAAGCACACACAATTGAATATGTCTTTGAATGCAGTACAGAACATACATTTTTCCTTTCACTTGAACTAAGAGACCCAAACCTGTTCCAGCTTGACAATGCCCCTGTGTATAAAGTGAACCTATGAAGAAAAATATGAAGATATAGTTTACATAGATTGTGTATGTCAAAGATTGTGGTAAAAGCTCTTTAGTGGCTAGCTATAGAGCTCTGATCTCAACTTTATGCTGACTGCACCCCAGGCCCCCTCACTCTACATGATTAAATGAATACAATGATTGAATGAGCACAAATATCAAAAACCACACTCTAAAATCTAAAATCACAAACTTACCTAAAGTTATTTTATATATACTGTATATATATATATATATATATATATATATATATATATATATATATATATATATATATATATATATATATATATATATATATATATATATATTCATTTAACTTTGTATGAAAAAGTAAAATTAAAGTCCCCCTTAAACATGAAATTATTGATACAGGTTGTTTATTTAACAAATTTGTCTGAATTTAAATGAAAAGTAAGAGAGGAAAACGAGAGAGTAAAAAATAAACTGCTGCCTCATGTTTTTTAGCATATACTGACCTTGGAAATCACAACACCATATTCAAAATATCTTTGGAATTATGCCATGTTCTCCCTGAAGTTGAAAGTTAATGGGAGAAATCTCAGCTGTTCCATCCCAGTGACGCTGCCCTTTGCCAGCTGGTCTGCCTTAGCATCCGAACCTCAGCCTTTCCCACATTTCACTATGCAATTCTAGAGAGATTATATTACACTACACTATGTTTCTGCAGTGGGAAGCTTTTTTCTTCTCTTGTTCTATTTTTGTCTTAGCCCCTGTAGACTCATAAACTTACAATGCCCACAAGTGTCATGTATTTTCCAATGCTTGAAATGCATACAAATGTGGACTAATAGTAATACCCTTTCCAGTTCCACAAAAAAGCACAAAAAGGCCAGAGTAGCAAAGTGGATAACTTCATATATGCTATATCAAGTTGATAATTGACAAATCAAAACAAAAACTAAAAGGCAAGATTGCAAGATTGGTGTATTTTCTTGGTCCTATTGAAAATATATAGTGGATATATTCGAGCTCAAGTCTATTTTTCCTGTATGTATGCTGCAAGTACTCAAGTAATTATGCACCAAACATGTTGTGCATAATTAAGTAATCAATTTAGGTGTATGTTATTTATTTATTTATTTTTAGATTTAAAACTACATTACTTACACTATCATTCTGTATCTTATGATGGCAGTCCAATTGTTAATACATTTTTATAGGGAGGACATCAGATTTTAGACGTGAGTTAAATAAATACAGTAATTGGAAGAGTGTACCATTGTTCTCTAAAAGCAACAACGCTTTCTACGCTGCATTGCTTTAAGGTTTCGAATGACAGTCCGCTGAAAAGACTGTAAAACAGCAAATAATTGTGAACAGGATCAGACATTATATCAACAATGCCTTTATGGTTTTGTGGTGACCAAGTAAAACTACTTTAAAAAATTTTATTAGGATAGAAGAACCAGTTTACATTATGTAATTCTTAATGCCTTTGGACAAAAGTTATAGTAACTGGTGGCTGTAATTTTAGAAACACATTCTAACAAATGTGTCATTTACTGTATCAGAAACAGTAATAGGTGTGATCCAACTCAAAGTTTTTGACAATCAGCATCCAAACTAAGACCATTAGCAAATAGGCTCTTCCAGCAGTGGTCTAAGTGCTTATTTTATGAGATCTCTTGTTGAAATTCAAAGTGCAAGCCCCTTACATTTATAAAAACACTTTCAGTTATTTTACAGTGTTTAATTCACGGATGGTGCAATAAGGTTATAATAAATCTGCTAAGTTCTAGTGGCTGTTTGTTGTATTCATTAATGTCGAAATGAAATAACATGGCCTTAGCTGCCATTGAGAGCCTGAGTGGCCTGCTGGTGTTATGCAAATAAAAAAAGCAGTGTTAAAACTCATCCAACATAAAAAGACTATTTGTAAAAAGAGTTGGTTTGAGTATCTTAATATACACAGCTTGCTTGCTTTTTTTTCTAGTTGTAATACCCTACAATACAAAAGAATGGGGCTTCCTTTTAAATTAGTTTAAAATGAACTCTAATGATAATACTCAGTTACTAATTTGAAATTTTGACTGCAATAGCCACTTAACCAGCACAAATTTCACATATGCAGTATTTATTTAATCAGTATTAAAACCCAGGGCATTTTACCCCTTGGTGTTGCTTATTTACTAGTTGTAGTTGTTCAGCTTGTAGTCTGTGCTGTGATCTCAGCGCCCAGGTGAATTTTGTGATATTTAGGTACACTTGGTAAGTTTTATTCAATGCCATATCTCTAAATAAATTATGTAAAGAGTTATAGGAGACCGTCCTTAATATGGCACAGACATGCCGCTCAGCCAAAACTAAGCCAAACCGAATAGCTTTCCAATGTTTCCCAATACTAAATTGGAGCCCAAAAACTCTTACTCAAATTGCCTCACAATGTACAGAAAGGTTAGTAAAAACAAATAAATAATTAAAATGTATTATATTATACAGACCCCAAAGCCAATTATTATTGATTTCGATCCATTTTACTGATTAACCTACTTTCATACCATTTTGTTTACATTTTTCCAATAATAAAGCCTACAAATGAGTTAGAGAATATGTTAAAGTTCAAGTTTATATATTGGATTTATTTATTATTATTTATTTATGTCTCGAAGCAGCTTTACAGATAATAAGTTTTATATATTCATTCATTCATTCATTTTCTCCCGCTTATCCGTAATTCGGGTCGCGGGGGCAGCAGTCTAAGCAGGCCCCCGCCTTCGACTGCTGCCCAATCCTCACAGCACCGTCCCTTACGGTCCCTCCTGCAGGTGGTGAGCCCACGGGAAGGCGGCCCCATGTCACTCTGACGTCACGGACCTTGATATTTCCCTCGTAAGGGACCCCCGGAGCATAGAGGGTCAAGGGCCTTGCTCAAGGGCCCAAGAGTGGCAGCCTGGCGATACCGGGGCTTGAACCCCAGACCTTCCGATCGGCAACCCAGCGCCTTAACCGCTGGAGCCACCACTCCCCCCAAGTTTTATATATATATATATATATATATATACACCGTGCCGGAAAACCGAAGTGCAATCCACAAGGTTTTTAATGGAAGAAATATAGAGCAAGGCAGAAAACGGAAAAAAAAAACACAACGAAACTCCAGGTTCAACAATCCTGGTGAAAACTATGAGCAAACAAAACACACAGAGTCCTGTAACCAATAAGTACCAGAAACAGAGTGTTAGGATAGTCCGACAGTGTTCTTCAGCCTAAGCTGTAGAACGGACAAAGAACTGGTGGGAGAACGGGGTTTAAATAGAGCGCAAACTGATAAGGGCCAGGTGTAGCCAGGATTAGTATGTGGGAGAGCTGCTTGTAGTGATAGGTGGAGGTGTGGCTGGTGGATCCCTGACAATATATCATGAGTGTATGATTATGCGTAATGTCCTTTCTACTAATATGTGCATATTATCATTTCAAATCCCAATATTTGATAATGCAGAAGTGATTCAGTTCGATTTTGGATAAAAAAAGTCTTCAACAAACTGCTGCATAACTCATTATGATTCATTTGTTAAAGTGATGTCTTGTTTCCCCTTTATTCTCTTGCTACTTGGCACCACTGCTTACACCTGCAATTTTGTATATGTGCTCAACTCTATAAATTGCTTGCATAACTCATGGCTATAACAAATATAGCAGTATAACATAATGAACTCAGGAAAAGTATACTATAGATTTCTGAAAACATACTGCTATTAAAATTTTTATTTAAATATTCCATATTGTACATAGTACATTTTATATATTTGACTTACAAAGATTTAAAATCAAACAGTTTTGAACTTTATGATATAGTACAAAAGCTCTTTTTGCTTGTGAAATAGTGCAGAAATAAAAGTGCAAATTGAAACGATCACAAAGAAGAGCAAATAAGATTTGCAGCACGAAATACATGCACTAAAACACAAACCAACCAGGAGTGTAAATATCTGTGCAATATATGTGCAAGATAGATGGAACCTGATTGTGGGCAAAGAAAGTCAAACAAGACATAAAATGTGATGTAAACTGTGCATTTTAAATACAAGGGCTAACTAAGGCGAACATGGAACATAGATTATGAGGTGCAATTAATTGTGGTAAACGTAGTTTGTGATTAATGGTGTAATCCTTTAAAAGCCCTCTCTATTATAATGCCAGCTCCCAATGTGCAAGGTCTTCTCTGGCAGAGGGGCCTGGGCAGCCAGAGGCAATATCCCCAGCTCTTCTTGCATCTGTATGGTGACATCCAGCGTGGAGTTCACGTTGGGAGCAAAGTTAAATGCCATGAATGAGGAAAGATTGCCGATCTCTGCAAGGCGACAGAGGGAAGTGATGTTCTCAGCTGGGAAGGGAGACAGGTCACACAATTAGCTGAAGACAGGCATGATAATGTCCTCTACAGGAAAGGGAGAGTGGGAGATGGTTGTTACCAGGTAAAAAAAAATGGTGGCATTAACTTTTATCTAGCTCTTACCATGCTTCTAAACCTGAAACACAAAACAACTATAATCGTGACCAGGAACTCAAAAATGGGGAAACAGACATCATAAAAGACAAACAAGAGATAACAATTTCATGAATGGTGTGTTTAAATACAAGTCCTAATTAGAGTGAGCATGAAACATTTGCACAAAACAAACGTTGCATAGTTCAAGAGGTGCAGTAGATTGTGATTCGTGAGATGTGTAGTCTCTGATCCAAAATAGAAATAGAAACAAGCTCTCTAATCAATTTTGTCTTTGTATTATAGACATTTTCACCATTGACTTATGATTGCACATTTCTTATCATTTTCATCTGCGTATGTTATGGTTACAAATTATAAAAAAAAAAAAAATAAAAAAAAAAGTTTTTTTTTATTATAATAATATTATATACTTTTTTATCTGGAGCCCACTCTAACTGGAGGCTGTGTTCACAATGTAAACTTTTTCATAACCCTGTGAACAGCAGAATAAATTCAAGAATTACATAAAGTAGGTAACCACTTGTTCTTCAACTAATTAGTGCGTCCTTCACAACTACTGGAGTATTACATTTGTTTGCTTTATTGCCAATTAGCAGTAGAAAAGCCATCAACTTATGACTGGGACCCTACATGTAACCAATTAATGGTCCTTGCTATGTCATGCTCCTCCTTAGAACATTCTCGTCACGCCAGGTGACCAAGGTGTCTGTGGATTTTTTCAACACAATCGCAGAATCACTTTTACACACAAATGTTGTCAAAAAGTTATTTTTAGCTAATAGTATTCCCTGACAGACAAGAGCAGACAGCACTCATAAATACAATATTTTATTAAGGATAACATGCTCAGAATGTATACTGACCTGCTTCAGAGTGAAGATAATCATTTTTCTCATACCTCTATGAAAGTTTTTCCAAAAGTATAGGCACTAGAATTATACATTCTTTTATACAACTTTTATAACTGCTTTATTAAACGCTATACCAATAAAAAGATATTTAACTGATTTGAAAACTACTGATATTTTTGCCTGATTGAGGATAAGAATCGCTTAAAGTGATGTATTTGTTTTCATTGTTCATTATTATGGTAGTTTAATTAGTTCTTATTCTGTACTCTACTGCACTTAAACTCAACAACAAGCCCGTGGGTGTAAACACTGAATCTGCGAAATCTGGCAAAGATAGATAGTGGACCTGCATTTGACAAATGCCTGTGAGTAGGTGTTTTAATTTGACTGGACTGCTTGTAACTGTTGCCCATATTAGACATACATTAGAGATGACTAAGAGTTTTTGATTAGATGTGTTTTTTTGCGTGTATTAAATAAATTTCTAAACAGTCCTATCTGCTCCCACTCTCGATTAATCCTACTCCTTCAGCAAGTTTCACCAATGCTGCCTACCCCCACAGGTGACAAGGATAAAGCAGTTAATGAAAATGGATGCATGGATGCACTAAACACCTTATTCAAGCAAACCATACACATGTCCCACAGACTTTATATCAGACACCTTTGGGTATTCCAGTCCCGATGCTCATCTCTGGGGCATGCTGAAAATGCTAGCCTTGTAATAAGGAGTAGCTAAGCTTTCTTCCTTTTCTGAATGTTAAGTAAGTTATGGATCATGTTGTGTTAAGGTTTAGGCATCTAAGGCCTCTTTGTGTATTAAACACATTCTGAGTGTGATTGTTTTTCTTGTCTGTCCCCCTCATCACTCAATGCTGCATCTCTTGTCCTCTTTCCATCTTTATTTAGTGCAAAGGATAAAAATATAATAATAGAAATGCACGTCATTGTTTCTCATTGTTTGAGAACATGCTGTATCTTAGTTGTATGGAAATGAAGTTATAGCAGTTTTGCTGCTAATCAGACTGACATGATGTTCTCACAGGATGTATATCCTGCTGTATCTCTTTTTCTCACTCCCTCTCCCTTTCTCTCACACTCTCTCCCTCACTCTCTCTCTTGTCCCTTGCTCATTTGTGCTGATTTCAGCTCAAAGCAGCGGCATTGACAGAGCACCATCTCCTTTTGCAAGCCCTGGCACACTTCCTGGTCATGTTCTGCCCAACACGGATCTTGTTTAAAAAAAGAGCTCCTTTTATAGTAGGGCTGGGATTGCCAAACTGAGAGAGGCTGAGCGAGAGAGTGAAATCAAATCTAATTAGGATATTAAAACTGATGATCTAGCTTGATTAATAGGAAGACTTTTATTGGTAGTCCAGTGCTAACCCAGATAGTGCCCTTTTTCTTGCAATTTTATATTGGTTTTGGAGTTGGGAAAGGGACATGTTTGTATCAAATCCACACACAACAAAAAATATTCTTACTCACTGACTTACCCTGGGGGTCTCACACCTTTGTTACATGATTCAAGACATAATTATTAAAAATTTTAACATTTTTGTAAAAAACAGTCAAAATTACTGTCACCAGTGGTGGATGGCAATGAAGTAAATATAATTTAGTTACTGTACTTAAGTAGCTTTTTTCCATATCTGTACTTTCCTTAAGTATTTCCGTTTGGGGAGACTTTTCTTTTTCAAAATCATATAGGATCTAACGTAGCTTTAAATAAGAGCCGGAAAAAATAAGTCAAAAACAGCACACCGCGATTTGGATAATTTTATCCGGCTTGTAACATCGCAATGTACAGTCAGGTCCATAAATAATGGGACATTGACACAATTCTAACATTTTTGGCTCTATACACCACCACAATGGATTTGAAATGAAACAAAGTTGTCCTTTAACTGCAGACTGTCAGCTTTAATTTGAGGGCATTTACATCCCAATCCGGTGAACGGTGTAGGAATTACAACAGTTTGCATATGTGCCTCCCACTTTTTAAGGGACCAAAAGTAATGGGCCAATTGGCTTCTCAGCTCTTCCATGGCCAGGTGTGTGTTATTCCCTCATCATACCAATTACAATGAGCAGATAAAAGGGTCCAGAGTTCATTTCAAGTGTGCTATTTGCATTTGGAATCTGTTGCTGTCAACTCTCCAAGATGATATCCAAAGAGCTGTCACTAACAGTGAAGCAAGCCATCATTAGGCTAAAAAAAACAAAACAAGAGAGAAATCCCATCAGAGAGATAGCAAAAACATTAGGCGTGGCCAAAACAACTGTTTGGAACATTCTTGAAAAGAATTAACGCACCGGTGAGCTCAGCAACACCAAAAGACCCGGAAGACCACGGAAAACAACTGTGGTGGATGACCGAAGAATTCTTTCCCTGGTGAAGAAAACACCCTTCACAACAGTTGGCCAGATCAAGAACACTCTCCAGGAGGTAGGTGTATGTGTGTCAAAGTCAACAATCAAGAGAAGACTTCACCAGCATGAATACAGAGGGTTCACCACAAGATGTAAACCATTGGTAAACCTCAAAAACAGGAAGGCCAGATTAGAGTTTGCCAAACAACATCTAAAAAAAGCCTCCACAGTTCTGGAACAACATCCTATGGACAGATGACACCAAGATCAACTTGTACCAGAGTGATGGGAAGAGAAGAGTATGGAGAAGGAAAGGAACTGCTCATGATCCTAAGCATACCACCTCATCAGTGATGCATGGTTGTGGTAGTGTCATGGCGTGGGCATGTATGGCTGCCACTGGAACTGGTTCTCTTGTATTTATTGATGATGTGACTGCTGACAAAAGCAGCAAAATGAATTCAAAAGTGTTTCGGGCAATATTATCTGCTCATATTCAGCCAAATGCTTCAGAACTCATTGGACGGCGCTTCACAGTGCAGATGGACAATGACCCAAAGCATACTGCAAAAGCAACCAAAGAGTTTTTTAAGGGGAAAAAGTGGAATGTTATGCAATGGCCAAGTCAATCACCTGACCTGAATCCGATTGAGCATGCATTTCACTTGCTGAAAACAAAAATGAAGGGAAAATGCCCCAAGAACAAGCAGGAACTGAAGACAGTTGCAGTAGAGGCCTGGCAGAGCATCACCAGGGATGAAACCCAGCATCTGGTGATGTCTATGCGTTCCAGACTTCAGGCTGTAATTGACTGTAAAGGATTTGCAACCAAGTATTAAAAAAGTGAAAGTTTGATTTATGATTACTATTCTGTCCCATTATTTTTGGTCCCTTAAAAAGTGGGAGGCACATATGCAAACTGTTGTAATTCCTACACCGTTCACCTGATTTGGATGTAAATGCCCTCAAATAAAGCTGACAGTTTCATTTCAAATCCATTGTGGTGGTGTATAGAGCCAAATATGTTAGGATTGTGTCGATGTCCCATTATTTATGGACCTGACTGTATATATATATATATATATATATATATATATATATATATATATATATATATATATGTATATGTATATATGTATGTGTTACATAGTTTAGCTTTAAAACTTCTAAACAATTTATGGTGGGTTTTGGGAAGGGTCTTGATTCTGGAAATGGGGGGAGGCAGTGTATGTTCAAATGGCCAGCTTGCCAGCTTGGGAGCAAAGCTTTTGCTGAATCTGGTAGTGATGACAATAGTGGCAAAGGTGTAAAGAGTTTTGCTTTATCAGACTAAGATCTTGGGAATTTGGAGGCCAAGTCAACACTTTAAACTCTGTCATGTTTTTCCAAATAATTGTGAACTGTTGTTGCAGTGTTGTAGGGTACATTAATCTGCCGAAAGAGGCCACTGCTGTTAGGAAACAACCAGAATATTGTTGTGAATGTCACACTGCCTCTTCCAGATTCTGTCTTCTTCCCTAGAGGGAAAGTTTAAATGCCCAGTTAACATGTTTCCGGTAGACAGGGTCCTTTAACAGCAACTTTTTCAGCAATGTGAGTGAGAGTATCTCTTTCGTAGGATTGGACCAGAGAGGTTAGCCTTTGATTCCCCACATACTGTAAGCCTTGGGTGCCCATGACACTGACATTGATGTTAAGTTGTCCTTCCTCAAGATTTTTTTTGATAGGTAGTAACTGCTGTGTACCAGGGACACCGCACAAGACTGCTGTTTCGGAGATGTTGTGATCCAGTCGTCTAGCTATTACATTTTTGACATTGTTAAAGTGACTTAAATCCTTAAGTTTGCCTATTTTCCCTGCTTCCAACATATCGAGTTTGAGAGGTGTGCTGCCTAGAATATCCCACCACTCAACAAGTACCTAAATAATAATGGTAATGCTAGTTACTTCACCAGTCAGTGGTTGATGCATTAATAGATTTTTTATGGGAAATGTTACTGATGTAAAAACAAACAGTATGAATAATCTGAGCATTTATGTAAACGTGTAGTACAGTCTTAAAGTCTGAGAAAATAAGATGTTACTTAGTCCATATTAAGTCACTATGACAAAGAATTAAGAGCTATCACAAAGCTATTAAAATTGGCATGCAAATCTAATGCAGGCTTGTATAGAAAAATATTGGAGGGAATCATGCAACATGTACTTCCAAATAGAAAAAGACAGTAATCAGATCTGTCTATGTGAATAGTATACAGATCACTTACAATAATAATATGATGTCTGTCATTTTTAATTTCCCTCTCGTACTGAGTGATTATGCTTCATTTCTAGATGACTGGAATGCCTGGCTGAGTTTGAATAACAGATTGTTTACAGCTTGTAATTTAGAAGCAACTCATGATTTTCTTTTCTGATGCTGTCAGTTTTTTGACACAGCACTGTCATAATTATGATGCCACACCTGGCAGGAAATGTGACAGTAAAAATCCTGACTGCTTAAATGTGTGATGTTGATTGAATTACTATACAAACTAAAAGTGTTTGCTGGTGTAATAACCTCCACTTTTCCGGGAAAATGTTCCACTAGAACAGCCACATGGGTTTTAGTGAAGTCAGTTACTGGTGTAGGTGAGGTGAGGAGGCCTTAGGTGCAGTCAGCGTTCACATTCTTCCCAAAGGTGTTTAGTATGGATGAGCTCAGAGCTTGATATCAGGCCACTCAAGATTTTTCACTTAAAGCCATGTAAAGTATATCTTCATGGCATTTGCTTTGTGCACCTGCTGGAACAGGTTTGGGTCAACCAGTTTAAGTGAATAGAATGTTTATTGCGAATGGATCCAAAGACATTCTATACACTTGTGTGCCTCCAACGTTGTGGTCAAAATTTGGGGAAAAAACACATTAAATTTGCAACATTCAATTTTTTGTTCTGAACAAATTCAGCTCCCAGAATTTGCCAGGTTTGTAGTATGATTTTGCTTTAATCTCTCTGTTAGAATTGATCTATTTATAGGTTATTGATTAATGCTTTACAAATTGAGAAATCTATTTGGTATTAACACTACATACAGTACAGTACATCACTTTTCTATTAATGTATAAGCTAATTAAGCCATTAATGTTATGGATATCTTTATGTTGTGGAACTCCCACAAATGTAAGTATCATAACATTGCAACTTCCACAGCAATATGCAAAAAGAAGCTATTTTTGTACAGCAAACTTGTGTCTAAATATAAAATGCTTTCAAAGGTGTTATAATAACAGATTCGGCACTCACTCAGAGCAGTGCATGTGTCAACGCTCGTGCTAATAGTGTGAAATTGGATTTAAGTTAGCAATCAGAGACAGCAAAAGCTCGTACCAGTTGGAGAGAGCTCTGTTTTGATCTCGCTTATCAGTGGACACAGAGCCGGTACGAACCCTAACAAAGAGCTAATTAACGCATAACCACAGACAACCCTCCAGAAAGGAACGCATATACAATCTTCAGTCTCGGTAATTACTCATTAGACTCTGGGCTATTCAATTCGATCTGGCGTCATTAGCCGCTTTATAGGCTGCATCTGTGCCGGCGTATGAGGAAGAGGATTACAACTCAATGCCGTAACTGTCTTCAGGTTTTCAGGTGCAGATTTCAACTTCTATTTAAATGAAGCCATCACAATCAGGTTTGCCACCTGGTCGAGCTTAGCTTCTGTGCCTCGGGATCCCTTGGGAGAGACAGAATTATGCAGAGGTTTTCAAGGATGTGATCCCACCAGGTGATGTCTAAGAAAAATGTAAAAATAGTAGCCTATTTAGTGGCATATTTCATTAAAAGACTGTGCAGTTTATGTTTTTTTCTTTCTTTCTTTCTTTCTTTTTCTTTTTTTTTTTTTGCTTTATAGATTATGCAAAAGCGTTTCCTGTTTAATATGTCACTGAATTAATCTCAAGCACAGACAACACTGCTTAACATTTACAGAGTTGAAAGCATTTGCACAAAGTAACATTTACAGTTATGAATAGCTGGTAAGGGAAATGGTTTTACTTACCAGTGTGTTGAATGAATGAATCGTGAATAAATTCCTGCTTATATTTAAGCAGGATTTTCATTCAGATACACTATATGGACAAAAGTATGTGGACAACTGACACTAAGAATTGTATGTGCTTTTTGAACATCTTTTATTCCTCATTTGCTGTTAAAATAACCTCCACCTCCACTCTTCTGGCAAGATGTTCCAATAGACTTTGGAATGTGCTTGTGGAGATTTGTTTCACATTCAGCCACAAGAGTGTAAATACAGATGTGAGGAGTCCTGGGGTGCATTCGGTGTTCTAATTCATCCCAAAAGTGTTCAACACCTTAGTGCTCTGTAGCAGGCCACAGCAGATTATTAACCCAGGGTAGCCTTTGTGCACAGAACCACTGTCAGGCTGAAACAGGTTTTGGGTGAACATTCAGAGATGCCCTATAAAATTGTGTGCTTCGGACTTTGTGGCAACATTTTGTGAAAGAACCACATGTATGTGGAAATTCAGGGGTCCCAATCCTCTTTATAGGCATTGGATGCAGTTATAGACTATTATTGTATAAAGTGCAAAACATCTGTGATTCCAAGTTGCAGAAACCTAAACCGAAAATAATCAGGAATGTCTATGAATGAGCTAGTGATGGGAAGATCAGATCTTTTTAGTGACTTTTTTTTAATCTTGTTAAATCTTTTTTTTTTTTTTATCATTTAATCAATTTAGTTATTTTAATCCTTTAATCACCTTCATAGCTTATATGGGAGTCACGTGACAAGATGGATCATCGACTCAGACCAGAGGACTCTTGATATAAACTACTTAATTTTGTTTCCTGTGTAATGCACTGCAAAACATATTTGGAAGTCACATAATAAAAGAATGAACGACTCGGACTAGATGAGTAAAGAGTAGGGCTGCGGCTAACGATTATCGGACGATATTTTTTTTCTCAATTAATCCGAAAAAAAACAAATTATTAGTTGTTTTTCTTTATTATAACCATATAAAATCCTAATTCAGGGTTTACTAATGTATGGTAAGTGTACTTTAAACAATGCAAAAGACACATATTGAGTCTAACTGTCTTTAATTTTAAAGCTTATAGTTTGTTGAGGAGCGCATGGAGAGCAAATTCACTCATGCTGGGTTGTTTAATTCTGTAAAAACAAAACAAAAAAAAAAACAGCATGTGAGTATTCAAGGTGAAGCATTTTGTACATTTGTATTGTTTTTCCTGATAATTGCACATTTCAAGTTGAACCATACTATACAATATATAATTATTTTAATTATGTATAATAATTAAACGATAAATGCATAAATGAAATAAACTAACAATACACAACCTGATGCTCACGAGTCACGGCAGAACAGATCCAGTGCGACTTAAACGATACCATTTTCACATGATGAGGAGTGCCGTAATTTCCGGACTATAAGCCGCACCCACTAAATTTTACAAATATTTTTATTTTTAACATAAATAAGCCGCACCTGTCTATAAGCCGTGTCTACACTAATGTACTTTACACAGGCTTTAACGAAAGACACGTTACACACGGTGTAACGGGTGAAATATGTTGCACTTCCTTTTTGGAGCATAGCGGTATTTTGGGAATAGCATGCCAGAAGCGAGCTCTCCCTTCACCCTGACTCAACGCGTTACAACGGCTTGTATCTAAACAGTAGCCAACCAAAAAAGTCATTGTTCTCTGTCTTCCTCCTTCCTTTCACAACTATTTCTCTCGGGAGTTTATCTTTTGGCATCGTCGTGCGTTTAAAAATCCCCCGATGGAAGTTTTTTCTCCCGAAGCCGTGCAGCTCAGAACACAGGTGAGGTGCGTTTTTTCGTTTCCGTTCGAAAATTTCATTGGTCTAATGTTATGGGGTTCAGTTTTTTTGGCTTGAGGTTTGTGAAACTGGGAAAAACCCAGGAAAAAATTAGCCGCTTCGTTCTTTAAGCCGCGGGGTTCAAAAAGTTGGAAAAAAGTAGCGGCTTATAGTCCGAGAAATACGGTGTACAGTTTTTACTCACTGTGCTGATGTTTTGCCTTCATCTGTGACACCAGTGTGTTTTCATTTCCTCTGCTTGTGCATCACTGTTGTACTTCTATGCCACACAAGCTCTTTGCATAACTCAGTGGTTCTTAACCTGGGTTTGATCGAACCCCAGGGGTTCGGCGGAGGTCAAGACACACACAGACTCATATGATTCGTGATGACACGTCCCGCTTAAGAAGGGTTCGGTGGATGCGCATATAAAACTGGTGGGGGTCAGTACCTCCAACAAGGTTAAGAACCACTGGCATAACTTGTAGGTTACAGTGTTCTTTGTTGCGTTTGCTCCCAATGGCTTGGATTACTTGGACGCACACTTTTTCCTGCTGCCGTTTGACATGTACTCTGTGCCATTTTACAAGCAGCGGTGTTATCTTGCTGTCACGCTAACCTGTAACATTAGCAGCCTAAGCAATCGATAGCGGCATTTGTTGACAACGGATTTTATTATCGATTAGTCGTTGCAGCCCTTGTCGAGAGGTAAACTACTCAATTCTGTTTTCTGTACAGAACCGACGGAGATTTTGCGATGCTCATGCGTGCCCAGTATAAAATGAACAAATCACTCTTCGAGAATACTCGTTCTTCTGAGTCACATTTAAGACTTGTTCATGAACGACCCATTATTAGAATTAGCACCAAGCCAACATAACATGAACTAAAACATGACCAGTGAGTCTTAAAAGACAAAACACATACAGTATATAGTACGGGTCAGATGAGACACACATGGGTGATTGAGATATATGATATCAGCAGAGGCTGATGGGAATTCGTTGCCATCGTGACTTTTCGGTTTTCTTCAGGTAGTTACATGTAGATAATTATACAGATTGTCCCTGAATTAAGACTTTTCGACTTATGATTTTTCGATATAACGATGACGATAGCAATACGACAAAATTGTTAAAATATAAAAAATTTCGTGCAACAGGCAGCAGCGTATGATGTACGATACGTTGGACACGCAGCTGGGGACTGGGAGTATTTCTTGACCTGTGAGAGGCTCCACTCTCGCTAGCGGTTGACGGAGTAGAGTTGTCTCAGTATGTATTTTCTTTCTGTTTCAAACAGTTTCAAACAGCAATTTTAGTGATAAAAGCATATCTTCCAAGCGCCCAAGTATGTCTCCTGCTGGTGGTGAAAAAAAGAAGAGGAAAGCTATCAGTTTATAGCAGAAAATTTAAATTAAAAATCAGCATGAAGCAGGAAAGTCTGTCACAGTCATAGCCCGTGAAACCCAGCTATCACACTCAACAATATCGACGAGTATAAAGAACAAGATGCGAATAATAGAAGCTTTGAAATCTCCTTTAGTTCACTTTAGTTCATCTTTGACTAACGATATTTTTGACTTATGATGTGGTTTAACACATTTATTCAGGTAAAGGACGACCTGTATAAATAATAACCCTCGACCTGCTCTTTCTCCTTCTCAATTCATTGTACAAACTTTATTTATTCTCAATGCTCCAACAAACCTTCAAGCTTTGTCCGTAAAAAAAAAAATAAATAATAAAGCTTTGAGGCCTGGCCCACAAGAGCTGTATACCTACAAACAACCCATCTGTCCGATCGTGCTTACACACGAACCATCTTTACTGCATCATAATACCGTTTATTTTATTTTACCTCCCCAGTTTTCATGCTCTGTTATTGCTCTGGAGATTTCACCTGAAAACAGTATAATATTTACCTGCCTGTAAACTTCACTCTTCTTCTTTTTCATTCAGGTCTGTTCAGGATAATAGATCAAAGCAAACTCATGTGGTCATCAGCTCCACTGGTGTTTTTTACATGATTAGTTGTATATTTTTATTAAAGGTTGTTTTCTGAGTGGTGCAGAGTTTGAGATAAAATGTTGCTGTGTGTTAGATCCTTTGGCATGTCATTTTTACAACTACAACTACAAATATGGTTGGAGGAAATATGGTTCCAGCTTGAGGCCTGTATTAATATTATTATTATTATTATTATTATTATTATTATTATTATTATTATTATTATTATTATTATTATTTAGAGATGTAGCAGCTCCAGCTCCAGATTTATCCCACTTAATGAAGATTTCAACATTGGATTTGGAGGATAAACAACCTCTTAATCAATACTCAAAACATCACGACTGTTTCTTCATCATTGAACATTTGAAGGCTCTGGCATGAATGAGTTGGTGATAAATATATAATGATCTCAGATGTTGAGCTAATTTAAGAGTTGCTTCTGGTCCCAAAACTTCAACTGATTGTATAAGACTGTAGAAAGGACATTATTCATAATCACACTCGTGATGAATATTAATTTATCTTTGTGTCACCCAAATGAGGACGGGTTCCCCTTTGAGTCTGGTTTCTTTCAAGGTTTCTTCCTCATAACATCTAAGGGAGTTTTTCCTAGCCACAGTCGCCCCAGGCTGCCCATCAGGGATAAATACACATACATTTAAATATACAAAATTGTTCTTTAATTCTTATATTCTGTAAAGATGCTTTGAAACAATGTCCATTTTGAAAAGAAAAAAAAACTAAATTAACCTGAATTGAATTCATTGTTTGAAGATGATTATATTTTATTAGTTAAAAAAGAAAGTAGTTTTTAAAAAAAACTGACTAGAATTTTTCCTCCTCTGAGTTCAATGAAAAAGATCAAATAGATTCAAGACATTGATACATATAGCATATTCTTATTGGTGAAATAAAATGCTGATAGATAACAGTAGAATATGTCACACCACTCTTATAAACAGCAATATGCATACCTTGTGGTACAAATTGTAAATTGTATTACTTTAATGTGCAATGTTTAAATGTGAAAATGCATAATAAGGTCGGCTCATTTTCTTTTCTTTTTTTTTTTTGTAATGTTTTATTTTATGTAATTTAAAAGTAAATTTTATCAAATGAATATCAGAGTAATGGTATAGTTTTTGGTTGCTGGTATTTAAATCTGCCAAAATCACAGCTTCTGAGAAAAGAATTAGATAAATCAGACAAGGTGTTATTGATTAGTTGACCTTTCAGCATGACTGTGGTGAAATTAATTCTGAGTGAGGAGAGAAAGCTGTTAATTGACAGTGCTTTGTGTGCACTTTTTGTCTCTTTAAAATCCTCATGCACTATTGAGATAAAAAACAAATGTACAGGAGAAAGTAAAAAAAATAAAATAAAAAATAGGGAAAAACCTTTTCTGAAGCACAAATTCCTCAACTAAATTTTAGTGTGCAGAATGTTTACATCTATATTAGTTGTTACTTCTCCTTAACTTTCTCTTCAACCTCATACAGGATTTCCATGTTTGTTGAAATGCTTCAAGTAGCAAGGACCAAGCTGTTTACAGAACTGTTTACAGATTTACATTTTGATTAAATCTTAGGCAGGTGTAAATGAATTTAGCATGTTCACATGAAAAAAAGGAAATAAGAAGCACCTTGTGGGGAAAATGTCATTCAATGTAAGTCTTACTTACAACACACCACTAAATAAGCATCATTGTGCAGAATAATTGAGATTGGATAGTTTATTAATAGACAGTAACAAATGTCAAAAAAGAGATAGATAGATAGATAGATAGATAGATAGATAGATAGATAGATAGATAGATAGATAGATAGATAGATAGATAGATAGATAACACATGTAAGATTAATCAAATTAATCAATTATTAAAAGTGGCATGTTATTTTAGAAAATTTTATATCCCATTTATTTATTGGGATTTATATTATTTTGGTTTGTTTGTTTATTTGATTAGTTACTACAACTACTACTACAAACAAATATTTTATTATTATTATTAATATCAACCAAACAGAGTTACAAAATTGTAGAATAATAAAAATAACACACATTTTTTACATTTTTGTATTTTGTCCAATGCGTCCTGAAGTTAAGCGTCACCCAGATAATCTCATCCAGATACAAATCATGTGCTAATGTAAGGTTTAAATTGGATCTCTGAGATCAGTACATTTTCCTCTCCTGTCATCTTAATATTCTAATCACAGTAGGTAAATCCTATCCTGTACTTCATCTACGCCACACTGCGCCTGGTGGAAGCAGAAGTACCCAGTTACATGCACAGCGTAATTTCAAGGAGGGAGCTGAAAATTGCATCTAAATGGAATCATAAGCCGTCCAGGCAGCCACAGGCTCTGCTGAGTCTTGACCTTCTGTTTTAGTCAGGCTGCTAGGGGATAATGAGAAACCAGACTCAGAGAGGGCACTTTTTCATTGATGGCTTCAGAGCAATTTCACAGAAGTACTAGAGATTGCTTGGGCTGGAGACTGGAGACAGCAGGTAGGAGGAAAAACATGAACGAGAAACAAGGCCCTGAAATAAGCAGGATGACATAATACAGATTTATAGTTCAACATATTATAGATAGCATCCTCCTTTAAAAGTCCATCTTCACATTTTTTCCGCCTACAGCGATATTTCCGACTTCCTAAAGCTAAAAATGCCTCTTGTAGCCCATTGAGAATGTTGCAATCACTGTGGTGATGAAAAAGCCAGCTGTGCTACAGTGATTGTTTATTACGTAACTACGCTTTTTTTTCCAGCGAGAGAGAGTGTGATTTGAAAAAGAAAAAAAAAAAAATAGGTGCTCACTCTTATACTCAAGGAGACATTATGTGTATTGATGAGGATGGCAGGAGCTCAAAAGGAGCATTAGGTTGATAAAAGCTCAGAGGGAAGCCCCAATCTCCACCCTATTGACATGGAGCCAGGGGACGACTTGCAATCACTTGCCCTGAGTCAAATATTGGATGGGGTTTTGATTGCAATGCTCTGATGCAAAGCTTGTCGATGGAGCTCCAGGCCCTCATTGACACTCGCATCTCATTCAGCTGATGCAAGAGAAAACCTTCACATTGTTTGGATTTCAAATAAACAAAACGTTATTACAGTAAATTACCGTTACACCATTTCAGAAACCTCAAGGTGTGCAAGATTTGTGCAGGTTCATATTTTTCTCTATTTCCAGAGCTTGGAATGTTCACTAATTGGTCTCTGATTGTTATTTAGGCTTGACAAGACAGGTGGTTAAAAGTCGCCTTCCCTTACTTTTCTTGTGCTCTAAATTATTCTCCTCATTAAAACCCTCTTTTGATGGAAATGGGAAGATCTGTTCCAGACTTTGATGATGAAAGCTCACTCAACACTGTGTGACCTGAAATGCATTTTCCCCTAAGATAGTCGTTATGCAAATTCCGATTGGACGTTGCAAGAGGGTTCTTGCTTAATAAATTATGCAACATTTTAGGATTTTGTCATAGCTTTTCTGTATCAGATTAGAGCCATACACATTCAGGGAATCGTTCAATATCTAGTCTTAATACAAAGCATTATTATTGCTATAAAAAAAAATTATAACATTATTGACTAACAAATCATCTTGTTTTTATTATTATTATTATTATTATTATTATTATTATTATTATTATTATTATTACTACCGTATTTTCCGGACTATAAGCCGCTACTTTTTTCCCACGCTTTGAACCCTGCGTTTCACAAACTTCAAGCCAAAAAACTAAACGCCATAACATTAGACCAATGAAATTGCAGAACGGGTTCAGGTGAACCAATGAAACTCTTTATATTAAATCAGATGCGCTCCCACTGAATCGGGCCGCACCACAAATATGGATGAGGTTCCTCTGACGTTTGACCTGCCGCTCACTCGGACTGTTTACAGGAATTGCGAATCATTCGTCACGCTGAAAACAACCAGGCATGAAAAAACGCACTTCACCTGTGTTCTGAGCTGCACGGCATCGGGAGAAAAGCTTCACCGATGGTGATTTTTAAACGCATGACGATGACAAAAGAAAAACCCCCGAGAGAAATTGTTGTGAAAGGAAGGAGGAAGACAGTGAACAATGACTTTCTTGGTAGGCTACTGTTTAGATACAAGCCATGTAACAGACACTGTCTTTCATTAAAGCCTGTGTAAAGTTCATTAGTTTGAATGTAGACTGCGGCTTATAGACAGCGCATGGGTGCGCTTAATAGTCCGGAAATTTCGGTATATAAAAAAAAAATTGTCGAGAATCAAACCACGGTAAAGCGGGGGATTACTGTATCCCTGTTACACATCATGTATTTAAGTCATAAAATGTGATGTGCCTATGTACACAGTTTGAAGGTAGGGGAATCTTGTCTGTTCTGGGTAAAATACACACTAGAAAAGGTTTGCATAGAAAAAGAATAAAAGTTCTACTTTTCAGTGGAAAAGTACACTTGCATAAAGTTGGGTGTAAAGTTTTTCCCTCCAAGTACATCCACACATACTGTTTTTCTTGCGTCCACTTTATATGTGCTGTTTGAGGGGTTTAGATATATTTTTATTTTTTATAATTAGCATTATCATTAAAGTGATTTGCAATGTGTTATATTTCTCAACACATTTCCTTTATTGATCATTTTTGTTGCGCAAACATTTTTCAGGACCAAAAATATAGCAAATGTATGTTTATTACTTTGTATAATTCTCTGTTAAATCTGAGTTGAAGTCATTATCCAAGTTCTGTCTTGGATTCATTTTATTTTTAAATGATATGTTACAGTATAATATGTTGCATGAATTATTCTGCATGATAAAGTACAGAAAGTTTTTACTTTTTTCTTTTGTAGATTTTTTTTTTATTTTTAGTTTTGTCATTATTGTTACTGCTATTTCTGAGTTAATACACTCTATAGCCAATAAAAGAAATAGCTTATAAAATGATATACCTTCCCTGACAGGAAGGGGGAGCTGATGCATGAGCATAGTCTTTTGATCATGCAAATGGAGCATGAAAGAAACCTGCAAGCTGTATCATTTGTTTGTTTATTTAGTTTAATACATTTACTTCAGTTCCTCAATTAGCCTCTGGATATATTTATGCATTTAAACAAGCATCAGGACAAACATACTGCATCAACTTCCTCCAAGGTGGAGAAAAAGGGCCAGAGACAAAATTGGTGACTCTAACCTTGTTTTTACCGCTACAGTATTACACTGGACATAACTCACTCTTGAATAAATAGTGTGTTTCACACATCTGTGCAAGTCGCCACTTACTATGACCTCACCAATAGGCATTCCTATGAAAAAAATCAAATGACTCTCAGCTTTGTCACACCACTGGACACACCTGTTCACATATGGTTGCTGTCGATTGTGTCACCGGGAATTGCTAAAAATGGATATGACCAAACTGCTACTAACACTGTATCTCAACCCCCACACCCATAACCCTGTAGCTCTGTGCCATGATGCACTCATCCCTTTACCTAGTCAGGTTTGACAGCTCATCATGACACTAATAAAAGCAAACCTTGCTGTTCTCAGTTACAACTGTGTGGTTCGAGCACCATTTACATGTCATTCTGAGATTGTGAACAAAGGGGGTTCAGAGGCTGCTAGGATTTCCGTGACTGGTGTGACGGGTCACTGATGTGCGCCAAGATGCGGCACTGCTATCTATTTCTGAACATCGCCTGGTGCAAGGTGCAATGAAATAGCAGCAATTGGAACAAAAAAAAAAATGACAGAGACACACACTACTGAGGGAGTGTAGCTGTGCTCTGAGTGTGCTTAACAAGAGAGAACAGCAGAAGCAGAACCGTTGTGTGATGTATCAAGACTAGAGGGAGAACAGGAAGGCTGTTGCACTTGCTTTCTAGTTTATGCACTGCAGCAGAAGGAAGGCGATTTGTGTCCCCTCTCTAACCTTGAAGTTAAACCAGACTTGTAAAGGTCGTAGGTTTACCGATTCAGTAATACTTGGATATTGCTCAAGTCCCAAGTGCATCTTTTTCATCATTACATGCAGAGTTTTATAGTCGACAAACCTCTCAAACCACATAAAAAATGAGCCAGCAAATGGGGTCTGAGTGTAAAGTCCAAGCCTTCACATCTTGAGGCACTTTTAATTTTGCTAAGCCTTAACTTAATGGACCTCATTTATCAATGTTTTGAAGAAAAAAAAAAAAAGGCTTTGTAGACCAACTGAAAAAAAAGTCCTGGTAGATGTACAAACATTTGTAAAAGTATGTTGATAAATGCCAATTGAACAATTAAGTACAGAACCTGTTTATGAGAAAAGTATCCACAAAACTGTTATACAGCATTCACAAAACTGCATAAAATTAAAAAAGCTAAAAAAAGAAGTCTTCTTAAATTATGAACGAACCAATTCCACTAATGCAGCTCATCCACCGCTATGCATTACTCATTATTCAAACTTAAGAAAAAAAATCTGGTTATTTTGATGATTAATTGTGCAGTAAAAAAAAAAAAAAGGATTAAAATCCTCACTGAACATAGATTTAAATATGTTTTTAGACCTAAACTTACTAGATTTTCATGGGCATTCCTTTTATACATTACTGCCCTTTTTTAAATACATTTGTTCATATACTATCTGATAAAAGAGTCCTCATATTCATAAACTCACATGATTAAAAAAGGACCTGATGACCCAAAGAACTACCTAATGAACTACATCCCGATCTGACAATAGGGTTTGTATAGTACTAATTAGGTAATTAGGCACTAACAGCACCTTCAAGCAAAATATTGCTTTATTCAGCAATCTAGCACCTGAAATCCTAGCATAGCAATAAAGGCCAAATTCTCAGATATCAATATCAGCTTGTGCTGTTGTATCTTTGGGAAGTCCAGTGTCGGTTGCGGTTTCTTTGTCCCGAACAGAGGCAATGTGCTTGTTCTTAATTACTCATTGTAAATATGGAACTCCAGAATTAATGAGGCATCTTAATTCAAAGTGCTGATAAGGCAGGAAAAACAGCAAATGAATTACATTGTGGTTGGCCTTGCCAGGCAATCTCAGGTGTTTGCGTGTTTTTTGTTTATCATAGATAAACCCCTCCACGGGATACATGTACCTAATTACTGCTCACTCGAAGATCCCAGAGCATAGCGAACTCCTAGAATAATTAGGCGTGAACATCACGTTGTGCGGTTTGTTCTAGGAAAATGGTGTCTCTGGATGCTCTATCTGAATTCTGACAGATGTAATGTATTACTTGTTTGCCCTATCTAATTAATTAATCTGTGTAGCTATGTAAAACGTATACGTTTCATGCAGGCCCATTTACTAACAGGGCCTACTGAGGATTTTAATGTTTCAAAGGAGTAGCCTAGTAAATCTTGACTGTATTGTGTTAATGTGGAAATGCAATTTAGGCATTTCTGCTAATAGGTGCTAACTGTAGTGCAGTAGCTATTAAAAATACATCAATAGCAATTACAGTGTGATTTTATTTATCCTAAAAGTAAAAATTTTTATGTAAAAAAGTAAGGCTATAGTAACTATAGTTTTATTCATGAGAAAGTAACAATAACTAAGTGTCTCTGATTAATCAGAAGGTTTCTTTAAATAATTACTTATTTTTTCATATTCACACCTAGTGTATTAACAGAACAAACACAAACTGTAAATGCATGATTTTTTTTGTAGGTGTAACCCAAGCAGACCATTTCAGCAAACCAGACTAATAACTATGTAAAAAAAAAAAAACATATAATTATTATTGTACGAACTCTTCCAAAGAAGAGAGGAGTATTTTTACTAATATCATTTGCTTATATTTTTGTAATTTTTATGCTTATATATATTGGTTGTGTTGCATGTGTTTCTCATGTACTTTATAACATTATACATGTGTCATGTGATTAAAGCAGTTCCTCTACTCTGATTGGGAAACACTTAAATATGGACCGTTTGCTTCACTTCTGCTTTGATAGTCTATTTAGATGAGCGAGCTGATTTGTAACAATGTCGTTATTTTGTTTCCAATCCATTCAAGAAGTTTCAAAAAAGGAGACCTTGGATTTCAAGAAATGTATTGACTCACAAGTCAACTCTTGGCTTGGATTCAATAGCTTAAGTGAGCATTTTGAATGATTAGTAGGAGCCACACTTACACTAATGATTCATCCATAATGGATCATCCATCTCCATACTTCTTTAGCATCTACATCTGCCCCTTTCAAACCAACTACCTGCTTGTCTTTCCTCACCACATCCATAAACCTCCTCCTTGGCCTTCCTCATGTCCTCCTTCCACGGCGGCTCCATCCTCAGCATTTTCGACCAATACACTAATGATTCATTGTTATTTATTGAAATGTAGCTGCTGCTGCATTAAGTCATGGTGGTTGTTTATCCAGACCTTCCCAAGCTAGGAAATTTATATTACTGGACATTTACAGATTTTTGTTGCATACTTCTGCCTTATACTGTAGTGATTGGTTTTGCTATATTTTAATGGGGATTTTTTTTTTGTCCTCATTTTTATTTAGCTTTTTCCTGGAACTCTTTACATACTGTTTTACATACAATTGAATTTTCTAATTTCAAACATACTTATGAATTCTTGAATCATGTAATCCTATAATCATATAACAAATGTGACACATATGCAGTTTGCAGTCATGCAGTGGAACAGACATGACATGCATATGTAGTTCAGCATGTACCATTCAAATTCAAATTCATCACATACACATACATACAGGGTACGACATGTAGTGAAATGTTTTGTACGATGGTCCAGCTTGAGGGAATAGGATGGGGGAAGAAAAGGAGGCAGATAAATAACTATAAGGTATAAGAAAGGCTAATAAAATAAAATAAAATAAAATAAATAAATAAATAAAATAAAAGAATATAAGGTATAAAGATATATAGATATATAGATATATAACAGGATAATGTATGAGCAAATATACATATAAACAGTAAACAGTGTGTAGTGAAAGATGTAAACAAAATAGAAATGTAAACAAATGTAAACAATATGTAAACAATAGGCAATTGTGGTGGGTTGTCCATAAAGTGTCCGTGTGCGGTATGGTGTGGTGTAAAGGTCCGTAAAGTGTCCATGTGCAATATGGTGCAATATGGTCCATGTGGTATGAATAAAATAAAAAGTCCAGAGTTTAAAGTGTCGTGGTGCGAACGGTAAGATATGTTTAAAGTGACGTGGTGCGAAGGTGAATATATGTACAGAGAAGTGTGATGATGATGGTGGAGAGAGTGGGCCAGTTCTAGATCCTGAGTGTTTCCTGGTTTAAACACCGGATGGCCTGCGGGAAGAAGCTCCTCCTCATTCTCTCTGTGTTCGCTTTCAGGGAGCGGAACCGTTTTCCTGAACGCAACAGAGAAAATCCATTGTCCATTGTTGGGATGGCTGAGGTCCTTCATAATCTTCCTGGCTCTGGTCCTGCACCGCGTGCTATAGATGTCCTGCAGGTTAGGGAGCTCAGTGTGGATGGTACGTTCAGCTGAACGCACCACCCTCTGGAGGGCTCGTCTGTCCTGCATGGTGCTGTTCCCGAACCAGGAAGTGATGCTACCCGTCAGGACGCTCTCAATGGTGCAAGTGTAGAAAGTCTTAAGCACCTGAGAGGGTAGTTTAAAGTCCCTTAAGCGTCTCAGATGGTACAGACGCTGCCGGGCCTTCTTCACCAGGGTGTTGGTGTGACAGGACCAAGACAGATCCTGTGTGATGTTAACACCAAGGTACCGGAAACTGTCCACTCTCTCCACTGGGGTCCCGCTGATGTTTATAGGTTGGTATGACGGCTCCCGCTTTGTGCTGAAGTCCACGATCAACTCCTTAGTCTTGCTGACGTTCAGGAGAAGGTTGTTCTCCTGGCACCATCTCTCCAGGTTTTTAACCTCCTGTAGGTAGGCCGTCTCGTCGTTGTTGGAGATCAGACCCACCACAACAGTGTCGTCAGCAAACTTGATGATGGTGGTGGAGTTGGATGTGGCCACACAGTCATGTGTGTACATTGAGTAAAGCAGGGGGCTCAGAACACAACCCTGGGGGGCGCCAGTGCTGAGGGTGAGGGTGGATGAGGTGTGTTTTCCCACCCGTACGGCTTGTGGTCTGTCTGTCAGGAAGTTAGAGATCCATTGACACAGCGGCTGGCTGAGTCCCAGGACCTCCAACTTAGAGGTGAGTGTGGAGGGAATTATGGTGTTAAACGCTGAACTGTAGTCCACGAACAACATCTTTGCATAATTCCCATTTCTTTGGTCCAGGTGGCTCATCGTGGTGTGGAGAAGATGAGCAATGGCGTCCTCAGTAGAGCGGTTCTGACGGTACGCAAACTGTAGTGGGTCCAGTGTGTCTGGTAGTGATGCAGTGATGAAGTCTCTGACCAGTCTCTCGAAGCACTTCATCACTACTGAGGTCAAGGCTACAGGGCGGTAGTCGTTAAGGCAGGCGGGCTGGGGTTTCTTCGGGACAGGAACAATGGTGGACTGTTTGAAACATGAGGGGACAACAGACTGTTCCAGTGAGAGGTTGAATATCTCAGTAAACACCGGTGCTAGCTGGTCAGCGCAGGCTTTCAGAACCCGGCCTGTGATGCCATCTGGTCCTGCTGCCTTCCTGGTATTCACTCTCTTGAAAGCCCTCCTCACGTCATGCTCCGAGATGGTGAACGTGTTTACCTCTCCGGCTCTCTCGGCGTGCACGCTGGTTGTGCCGCTAGCGTGGTTAGCTGCAGCCTCGAAACGAACGTAAAAGGTGTTTAGCTCGTCTGCCAGAGAAGCGTCCGCATTCACCATTTTAGGAGATGGTGTTTTATAGTCCGTTATTGTTCTTAGTCCCTGCCACAGGTTCCTAGAGCCACCATGTTGAAACTGTGACTCTAGTTTCCTCCCGTAGCGCCGCTTTGCTTCCTTCACCGCTCTGCGAACACTGTAAGACGCAGCCTTGTACTGGATATGTCTTCAAATATACCTTACATAATACAAACTACTTTGCATTCATAGTCAATGCCTGCCAATGCCACACTTTGTCTGGAAGCACAGTGTGTAACAGCGGGGTCAGCGTGTATAGATTTGCCCTGAGTCGCTATCAATACCATGATAGATAAAAATTTAAAACCAGTTATGTGTCTGTCAATGCTTAATTCCTTCTTCCATAATCGCCCCTGCTTCCTTAAGAACCGTCTCTGTCTTTGCCTTTTGCTTTTTGCTGACCACCCAGAATTCCAATTTTCCCCTTTAGTCTAGAATTTTCAAGCCCATCGTCACCCTCCTGTCTGCCGTGGAGCCACTATAACCAGTTAAATGGGCAGGTGGATCATAGAGAGAAGGTTTATGGTTTACCGATAACACTGTTTTTATTGCCTCTCTATAGCGCTGGAACGTGCCACTGTAAGCTGCCTAAGCCATGAATAACTCTTCCTCCTACAGGCTGGCCTATTAATTTATGCATTAAGTTGGCTAGGTTCCAGTTCAGAAATTTTTCTGCCGGCTCTCGGTCATCAGAGAAAGCCTAAATAATTTGCTGGAGGGTAATTGGATGGTGTGAAGAGAGCCATTAAACCAGAAGCCACTGGCGAAGGTGGAGAGGCAGTGATCAATCAAGTGTAGCTGCGAATCAGTGGGGTCCAAAAACAACACAGCTCATTTTCCCTTAAAGGCTTTTAATAGATGTTTGTCTTGCGCAAACACTAACGGTGGCAACAAACAATTATATCACTACAAGCCACCTCTGTCTAAAATGGAGTAGTGGTTTCTCTATTAAAGTCACTTAACAACTCGGTTGACAAAGATTTAGCAAAGGCATATAATGGTTATATTGGCTAATGATTGCTAAATGTTCATGCAGCTAAGTTTTCTACTAGTTTATAATACTGGTAATACTGTCTCTTCTTCTTCTTCTTCTTCTTCTTCTTAGTAGTAGTGGTAGTAGTTAGTCTATTGCATTTCTATTATTATTTTATCCAACTTAAATCCACAGTGCAAATACTGGAGAAATTGTACATTGGTATTATAATATTAGTTTTGGGGTGTTTGTATTTTACTATAATGTTCTTGCAATTGAAAAGTTGATTAATTAACAAGATATAAAAATAAGTACTTCAATACATTATTACACCTTTAAATTACTTGTCACAAAGTTCTGAGGTTCGCCTTTCTTCTATCTGGCCAGTAACATTATTCTAAATGCAAATAGGATGTGCATTTTGTTTACATTTCAATTTAAAGATTCCAATAAAAAAGCAAGGACCATGCCATCTGCAATAACCTTCTCATGCAACACAATGTATATAAAACTATAGCTATGTGTGTGAAGATTTACAGCCCAGTGGACTGTAGTGTTGAACCTGAGAATGAGCATCCCTGGCATAACCCCGAAGAAACATTGTAGTATTTTTGATAAAGAAAAGACCTGTACAAAATTAGATATCTCAGACTTTCATATAAGGCATGGAGTCTATCTAAAAGGATGTAGAAAAAAGATTTCCTGATTTCCGGTAGCATATATTTGACATAACATATTTAGCTAGGCAGCAAGGCAAATTTTACTCTAAAGTTATATATGAATATTTATAGGATATTTCACTTTGGATAAATACTTTAGCAAATAAAGAAGTATTGAGCCACAGCCCTATACATTTATGCATTTACAGAGATAGAATAATATTTATTTAAAATGCTATAGTGCATCTATTTATTTTTTTATTTCATTTCATTTCATCTTCTCCTGCTTATCCGTAATCCGGGTCGCGGGGGCAGCAGTCTAAGCAGATTCCCCAGACACTTCTCCGCGTCCAGGGATTGGGCTGTCAAGGCCCCCGCCTTCGACTGCTGCCCAATCCTCTCAGCACCGGTCCCTTACGGTCCCTCCTGCAGGTGGTGAGCCCACGGGAAGGCGGCCCCACGTCGTGGTCCTTGATTTATTTTTCTCGTAAGGGTCCCCTGGAGCATAGAGGGTTAAGGGCCTTGCTCAAGGGCCCAAGAGTGGCATCTTAGCGATACGGGGGCTTGAACCCCCGACCTTCCGATCGGTAACCCATCGCCTTAACCGCTGGAGCCACCACTCCCCCTTATTTTTTTTTTATGTATTTATTTATTTATTCATTCATTTTACTAGGGTATTTGGCTTAATACGTCTTTTAATTGACTAATATTTTATTCACAGCTTCAATAGATACACGTCTATGCTATAATAGACCATATTTTCATCTCTGAGCACAAAGTAGGTCAACCATCAAATTTCAGACATTCATTTCACTCTGGAAGAGGGTATTTTTCTATCATACACCCTTTTATATTATGGATGGTAGCTAATGGATAGTGCTAATTTTTTTATTTATTAATTTTTTTAATGACAAATATATGAACAATTTTTTTGTCATATCAACATATGCTTAAACCCCTGTAGGATCAACAAATGTTGTGCTTACTAATAAAATTAGTAAATGCTTATATCTGCAAAAGTTGCTTAGATTCTTGGATTGTTAAAAAAAAAAAAATTAAATTACTTCACCATTCTTAGATTACTACAAGTTATGTAAATGTTTTAATCCTAGATGATCAACAAATGATTGAATTCTTACAAGGTCAAAATAATATGCATATATTACCCACAAATATTTATATCTCTTCAGGATCATTAAATGTTTTAGCTCCATAAAGCCTTAACATACAGTGGAATTAAAAAGAAAAAGCTTAGATCGCTACAAGAGGGAAAAATGTTAGAATCAATCAATTGAAAGACTATAGGATATACAAGTATTTGGATCAGTCTGTTTTGATTTATTTGGTTCACTCAATAGGGGAGGTGGTACCTCAGTATTTAAGGTGCTGGGTTACTGATCGGAAGGGTTCAAGCCCTGGTATTTCCAAGGTGACACTCTTGGGCCTTTGAGCAAGTCCCTTAACCCTCTGTGCTCCAATGGTGCTGTATCATGACTGACTCTGCGCTCCCAGCTTTTCCAGCTTTCAAGCAAACTTGGATATGAAGAAAGAATTTCACGTGGCTATAATGTTTGTGACAAATAAAGGCTATTTTATTCTACTTTTATACCGGTCATGTCAAATAGTTGAAATTCAGGTGGGGGTACTTTAAACAACACTAAGAATTATCGTCTGACATGTTTAAATTCAAGATCCAGGCTAGTAGAGGACAAATATTTTTTTTCAAAGAATCATTCATGCATTTGTTAGAACTAGGCTCATCCATTTGTTGAACTCTGCTGTTATCACTCTAAGACAACAGAAGCTGTTCTGTCAATGTTTGTACTGGTTAAAGTGGCAAGACAGCTAAGGATACCGAGATAGTCCTGTGCATAGTGATTTTCTTTCAGGGACTCGAGTGAATACTTCAAGGTAATATTAATGAGTTAGTGAGCAGTGATTATAGTAAGGATCTTCTTCTTTCTTTCTTTCTTTCTTTGATTCTTTCTTTCTCAAATTTCTCAAGTAATCTATCTATTTAAAATGAATTAAACTGTTTGTAGTGGATCGTTATATATATATATATATATATATATATATATATATATATATATATATATATATATATATATATATATATATATATTTTCTCATGGATTTTAAAACTCTTTCCTCAAAACATTCACCGTAATGCATGACTTACACATTTGCTTATCATCACCTTGGTGTTGACCCCACACTCATCTCTAACATTTTTTTTTTTTTGCAAGTCCAAATTCAGGTAATTTTATTCTGCTGCTCATGACAGTTGATCCTCTCATTATATATCTGTCTGTTCAGACTGAAAAAGACCTCCTAGCGGCAAATCCTCTGGATTACATTTTATCATCTCATTACTGGGGAACTGAAGCGAGGTTGAGACCCTGGCTGATTACAATTCATATACACATGTATCTGTTATTGTTATCTGCCTCTATTTCTGGCTGAATTTCTTGCTATCCTGATTACACCATTATGCATTCATTCAGAAACCTGGTAGTGTGTGGAATTTTTTTAGGTAGACCATTGCTTTTGGTTATACCAAGGACTGAGGAAAACAGAGCATTGAATATGGAAGTGATAAAAGGGGTCAAAAGCCTCCCAGATTCAGGTGAAGGGTTTAGCAAATGCACATGGCTTGAATCAGGCAGTCTAATCAAGACTAACTAGGATTAACCTTTGATAAGGATAAAAACCTGGTCAACTGAATTGTTATATGAGCACAGTTTATTGTCTAAGAAGCTCCTTCAGATACTTAACAAATTGATGTGCTGTGATTTCTTTAAGCACTACATATAGGTCGACCAAACATTTTGCAGGATTGAATCTGTGTGCTGTTAATTAATTGAATTGATTTCCTATGACCAAGAATTAAACTTTACCATATGCAGTCAGACCCCGACCTACGATCACTCGACTCGAGATATATAAAATTTGTATTTATATATATATATATATATATATATATATATATATATATATATATATATATATATATATATATATATATACAGTGAGGAAAATAAGTATTTGAACACCCTGCTATTTTGCAAGTTCTCCCACTTAGAAATCATGAAGGGGTCTGAAATTGTCATCGTAAGTGCATGTCCACTGTGAGAGACATAATCTAAAAAAAAATTATCCAGAAATCACAATGTATGATTTTTTAACTATTTATTTGTATGAGACAGCTGCAAATAAGTATTTGAACACCTGTCTATCAGCTAGAAGTCTGACCCTCAAAGACCTGTTAGTCTGCCTTTAAAATGTCCACCTCCACTACATTTATTATCCTAAATTAGATGCACCTGTTTGAGGTCGATAGCTGCATAAAGACACCTGTCCACCCCATACAATTAGTAAGAATCCAACTACTAACATGGCCAAGACCAAAGAGCTGTCCAAAGACACTAGAGACAAAATTGTACACCTCCACAAGGCTGAAAAGGGCTACGGGGAAATTGCCAAGCAGCTTGGTGAAAAAAGGTCCACTGTTGGAGCAATCACTGGAAAATGGAAAAAGCTAAACATGACTGTCAATCTACCTCGGACTAGGGCTCCATGCAAGATCTCACCTCGTGGGGTCTCAATGATCCTAAGAAAGGTGAGAAATCAGCCCAGAACTACACGGGAGGAGCTGGATAATGACCTGAAAAGAGCTGGGACCACCGCTTCCAAGGTTACTGTTGGTAATACACTAAGACGTCATGGTTTGAAATCATGCATGGCTCAAAAGCTTCCCCTGCTTAAACCAGCACATGTCCAGGCACGTCTTAAGTTTGCCAATGACCATTTGGATGATCCAGAGGAGTCATGGGAGAAAGTCATGTGGTCAGATGAGACCAAAATAGAACTTTTGGGTCATAATTCCACTAAACTTGTTTGGAGGAAGAAGAATGATGAGTACCATCCCAAGAACACCATCCCTACTGTGAAGCATGGGGGTGGTAGCATCATGCTTTGGGGGTGTTTTTCTGCACATGGGACAGGGCAACTGCACTGTATTAAGGAGAGGATGACCGGGGCGATGTATTGTGACATTTTGGGAAACAACCTCCTTCCCTCAGTTAGATCATTGAAGATGGGTCGAGGCTGGGTCTTCCAACATGACAATGACCCGAAGCACACAGTCAGGATAACCAAGGAGTGGCTCTGTAAGAAGCATATCAAGGTTCTGGCGTGGCCTAGCCAGTCTTCAGACCTAAACCCAATAGAGAATCTTTGGAGGGAGCTCAAACTTCGTGTTTCTCAGCGACAGGCCAGAAACCTGACTGATCTAGAGAAGATCTGTGTGGGGGAGTGGGCCAAAATCCCTCCTGCAGTGTGTACAAACCTGGTGAAAAACTACAGGAAACGTTTGACCTCTGTTATTGCAAACAAAGGCTACTGTACCAAATATTAACATTGACTTTCTCAGGTGTTCAAATACTTATTTGCAGCTGTATCATACAAATAAATAGTTAAAAAATCATACATTGTGATTTCTGGATTTTTTTTTTTAGATTATGTCTCTCACAGTGGACATGCACCTACGATGACAATTTCAGACCCCTCCATGATTTCTAAGTGGGAGAACTTTCAAAATAGCAGGGTGTTATTATGCAGAGCTCCCTCCACGAGTAGGTTGTATGCTGCTAAATGGCATCTGTTCACCATGTGGTGTGAGCAACACCAGTTGGACCAAGTTAACTGCCTGGTTGGTTCAGTTCTGGAGCTCCTGCAGGAGGGCAATTTGCCACAGAATGGGCTCCGTCAACCCTGAAGGTTTACGTGTCCGCTACCATGGCTTATTGTACTGCTGGGGAAAGTCAGAGCAGCTGTTCATCTGCTATGGCCCTCACAGGAAAGATTTCCCGACTAATAAGCAGACGCTCGGTAGATGGATTGTGGATGCCATTTGTCTGTGTTATGAGTCCTCTGTTCTTTCCACTCCTTTTGGAGTAAGGCTCATTCCACCCGGGGTATGGCGGCCTCCACAGCCTGGTCCGCTGAAGTGTCGCTCCAGGACATTTGTAATGCTGGTCCACCCCGCTGACCTTTGTCAGGTTCTACAACCTTGACATCAGAGCCACTCCTGGCTCCTCTGTCCTGCATGAAGTTTGTGCTCACACTAGGCAGGGACTGGTCAGTATGGCGTGATTGGACACATGTTCCCAAAGCCTTTTCGACGCAGCTCGAGTTCCTGAAAGGGAACGCCACTAGGTTACGAATGTAACCCTAGTTCCCTGAGGGAACAAGAGCTGCGTCAACGGGCCATACTCCCTTGCATCCCTGCAGCGTTTCCTTCTTCTTTTTCAGAAGCTAATGTTGCTCACATTGCGCTCACATTTTGTAGCTTCCTGGTTTGCGCGCCGCAGCCCACCAATAACGTCATGACTTGCCTATCGGCTGGACGTGATTCAGAATGCGAGGCGTTCCCAAAGCATTTTCGACACAGCTCTTGTTCCCTCAGGGAACTAGGGTTACATACGTAACCTAGTGACGGTCTACCTGTACTGTACTTGACACTGAAGGCTCCTTTTAAAAATGCTTATTGAATATCACTATGGAAAACAATACCATTTACAAAGTTTTTTTTAAATATCGTCCATACACTTAATTGTAAAGGTTGAATTGTTGCTAATTAAGTAACATACTAAAGTAAAACACATTAGTATTAACACCTTTTGACCAACCGAGAAGAGTTGTGCTGTCCTGTGTCATGTAATAAAGAAAAAGACAGATGCCGGTGCAGGTTTTGAAAAAAGAATGACCAAGCACAATCAGTTAATCCAAATCGAGAACCAGATTCATAATCTATTAATATGCAAAGGTCAGATGATTGGCTAACACGACAAACAAGAGCTGCAATTAATAAAAATGAGTAAAATGGCGTAGCACAGTTATTAGAGGCGGGTTACTTTTGGCCCACCTTGTACTTTGCGATGGTGTAAATTAATCAAAGTCATTGTAATGTTGGGAATGAGTAAAAATTTGAACAAGTTTGTTCAATTAGTATGAGGTTGGACAAGAGTGCTGTAGAGTGTGGAAGTTGGAGTCTGTGGCAGCCACGTTTTAAGGCCACAGTGTTGGTTGGAAAATAGAGATGTGTTGTGGACTAAAACTGTAAGGGTGGACTTTTAAAAAACATACAGTATAATAAAAAAAGTTTCGAAGATTGTGAAGATATTTTGGCAATAGTAAGCTGGAAAGACTTCATAGTGGGTTAAGGTTAAGATGTACTGTCATCAAAGTCAGGACTTACAGATGAATATTGAACTTATTTGAGGATGTAGCTTATTTGGGGAGATAGAAAAATCATCTGTTTACTGTTTTTGGTTCATATCTGTTTAAGGTCTTCGTATTTGAAGAGAAGTATTTTGAATATTGTTTTTTAAGCTTTTGCTGTTGTAGCCTATCCACATCAAGGTTTATTGTCTTGGGCTTTCTAAAATACTTTTCTGCATGTCGTCATTTTAAAGAGTTTTCATTTTAGCTGAAAGAAGTCGGTATTTTGTTCTTCGTCTTCTCTCTCATCAACATCCACCCACACCCACATACTTTATTTTTCAATTAATAAGGTCAATAGAGTGACCATGCGTTCCATAAAAAATAAAAATAAAATAGTGTCAAGTGTGTTATCTCTGCCACACGGCTATGAGCTAAATGATGATTTATTACTTGAATAAACGCTGGTTTCAGAGACATCATTCATTTAGAACACTGGTTGCCAAACAGAGAGAGAAGCGTGTGCATGGGCATATGTATGCACACGCACGCACACACATTCTAAGTATCGTTTGCACTCTTTTCCTTTTCTCTCTTCTCGCAGACACACTTATTTGCTCTGAAATATGCAAACAACACATTTCCGTCTGCATTATTCAGAATGTGCCACTCTATCATTGTCTTTGTGTCAGGCTGCAGTGTGCAGCAGAATTAAACTCGAAGACTCTGTGCAAATTCTCTGAAATGGAACTGTTAAAAACAGTAGGCAGTTGCTTATAAACAAATATTATAACAATGAATTTGCAACTTAGGTTTACACTTGCTTAGGAAAATGGCTACACTTACATCAATCAAAATCACAAATTTTACACACACACGCACACACACACACACACACACACACACACACACACACACACTCAGGTAAGCATGTAGGTTGAGGAGGCTTTCCAAATCATCCCAAAAATGTTCAGTGGTTGAGATCAGGGCTTTATAGCAGGTGATTTAAGATCTTCCTCTCTAACCTATGTAAACCATATCTTCATGTGGCTGTTGCTCTTGGAACAGTTAATAATGTGAACTAGGACCTCTCCTGGTTCAAGTGAAGGGATGATGATGATGATGATTGTTTTTTATTAGTATAAACATTGTACGTTACTACTGTAAACAACCTAACTATGAAAAAAACACATTACGTAATAAACAAAAATGTGTTAAATAACCCAGAATATGCCTTATATTTTTGATTCTTTTAAGTAGCCACCGTTTGCTTTGATGACAGCTTTTCACACTTTTTGCATTCTCTCAGTCAGCCACAAGGGGTAGTCACTTGGAATGGTTTTGTTAAAATCTTGTGGTGTTGAGTGCTTGTTGGCTGATTTTCTTTCACTCTCCAGTACAACTCCTCCCAAACCATCGTAAGTGGATTTTGTCATCACTCTCTTGAACAAATAGTTCTTACACAACCTTGAAGTGTGTTTGGAGTCATTGTCCTGTTGGAAAACAAATTATGGTCACACTGACTGCAAACAAAATAGAATGACATGTCTCTGCAGAGTGCTGTAGAAGCCATGCTGGTTAAGTGTGCCCACAATATGACTACATCACCAACAGTGTCACCAGCAAAGCACCCACACACCATCACACCTCCTTCTCCATGCTTCATAGAGGGAACCACACATCCCATTCAACCTCTACCTCTAACAAAGACACAGCGATTAGAACCAAAAATAAAAATATTGACTGATGTGACTAAAGATTTTCCATTGACCCAATGTTTGATCCTTGTGTCTCCTTTTCTACTTAAAAAAAAATATATATATATAAGTAATGGTTTCTTTGCTGCAATTTGACCATAAAGGCCTGACTAATGCTGTCTCCTCCTATCAGAGGATGTTGAAATATGCCTGCCACTCCGAGAAGCATTTACAAACCCGATTCCAAAAAAGTTGGGACACTCTACAAATTGTGAATAAAAAAGGAATGCAATAATTTACAAATCTCATATTTATATTTTATTCACAATAGAATATAGATAACATTTCAAATGTTGAAAGTGAGACAGATAGTCATGCCAAATATTGGCTCATTTTGGATTTCATGAGAGATACACATTCCAAAAGAATTGGGACAGGTAGCTATAAGAGGGCGGAAAAGTTAAATGTACATATAAGGAACAGCTGGAGGACCAATTTGCAACTTATTAGGTCAATTGGCAACATGATTGGGTATAAAAAGAGCCTCTCAGAGTGGCAGTGTCTTTCAGAAGTCAAGATCGGTAGAGGAACACCAATTCCCCCAATACTGCAGAATTAGTGGAGCAATATCAGAAATTAGTTTCTCAGAGAAGAATTGCAAAAAGTTTGAAGTTATCATCATCTGCAGTGTAATATCATCCAAAGATTCAGAGAATTTGGAACAATCTCTGTGAGTAAGTGTCAAGGCCGGAAAACCATACTGGATGACCGTGATCTTTGGGCCATTATCACATACAGAAATGTTACTGTAATGGAAACATGGACTCAGGAATACTTCCAGAAAATATTGTCGGTGAACACAATCCACCGTGCCATTTGCCGTTGCTGGCTCTATAGGTCAAAAAAGAAGCCATATCTAAACATGATCCAGAAGCGCAGGCTAATTTTTTTTTTTTGGGCCAAGGCTCATTTAAAATGGACTGTGGCAAAGTGAAAAACTGTTCTGTGGTCAGAAGAATCAAAATTTGAGGTTCTTTTTGGAAAACTGGGACGCCATGTCATCCGGACTAAGGAGGACAAGGACAACCCAATTGTTATCAGCACTTAGTTCACACACACACACACACACACACACATACATACACACACTCACTCAGGTAAGCATGTAGGTTTAAATGTGTTAAATAACCCAGAATATGCCTTATATTTTTAAAGTTGTTATCAGCGCTTAGTTCAGAAGCCTGCATCTCTGATGGTATCGGGTTGCATGAGTGCGTGTGGCATGGGCAGCTTACACATCTGTAAAGGCACCATCAATGCTGAAAGGTATATCCAAGTTCTAGAACAACATATGCTCCCATCCAGACGCCGTCCCTTTCAGGGAAGAGGCATTTTCCTACATGCCAGACCACATACTGCATCAATTACAACATCATGGCTGCGTAGAAGAAGGATCTGGGTACTGAAATGGCCACCCTGCAGTCCAGATCTTTCACCCATAGAAAACATTTGGCGCATCATAAAGAGGAAGATGCGATAAAGAAGATCTATGACAGTTGAGCAACTACACGCCTGTATTAGGCAAAATGGGACAACATTCCTATTTCTAAACTTGAGCAACTTGTCTCCTCAGTCCCCATATGTTTGCAGACTGCTATAAAAAGAAGAGGGGATGGCACACAGTGGTAAACATGGCCTTGTCCCAACTTTTTTGAGGTGTTGATGCCATGGAATTTAAAAATCAACTTATTTTTTCCTTAAAATTATACATTTTCTCAATTTAAACAATTGATGTCATCTCTGTTGTATTGTGAATAAAATAGTTCAATTTGAAACTTCCACATCATTGCGTTCTGTTTTTATTAACAATTTGTTCAGTGCCCCAACTTTTTTGGAATCAGATTTGTAAAGAAATCAGCGGTTTCTGCGGGTGGTAATTCCAAAAACATATCCTCTGCAGTATTGGTAGCTCTTGGTCTTCCTTTCCTGGGACGGTCCTCAAGAGAGCCTGTTTCATCATAATGTTTGATGGTTTTGGAGACTACACTTGGGGATGCATTTAAAATTCTTACGATTTTTCAGAATGATTGACCTTCATCTCTCAACTGAGAGATTTTTGCTGTAATATTCTTCATATATTTATTTTGTATTATAGGGCATTGACTCTGTACTTATTCTTCCATATGTACAAGACAATTGAAGGTTTAAAGCACATTAAGAAGGCAAGAAATGTCACAAATTAACTCTTTAAGGCACACATGTGAACTGAAAAACAATCCAGGTTACTACCTTGTGAATTTAATGAGAGGATACCACGAGATTGCCAAATTGCCATCCAAGCTAAATGTATCTATTTTGGACAATATAAAATAATAAACATATTTGTGGATATTAAACATTGTTTTTTGTTTGCTACATAATTCCTTATGTGGTCTTTCATAGTTTGGATGGCTTCAGTATTAATGTACAATGATAAAAAAACAAATATAAAAACCAGTGAAGGGAAGATGTGTCCAAATATTTATATTCCCAGTATATCTCAGAAATGTGGTTTCCCTGGATAAGTAAGAAACACAACTTGTCATAGCTTGTCAACCATTGCACATAGTCACATTGGGATTGTGTGTTGCACCAAGGCGGTGATGTGTTTTCATATGTTCCGATGAAGATCAAGCTTGAAATCTGGGTACCCGACAGTCTGACATGTTTATCCCCATCAAACTGTGCCTAAAAGAAATTCACCCTAACTGGAAGACAACAGCTTTCCTTAATATTTAAGCTCAGGAACATAATGCCAGCTAATCGGCGAAGATTATTTACATTAAATAACCTGAACTAATCTCTTGAAAATCTTAACACTGTGAACCTATATGCAATTAAAACTAAATACAGATACTTACAGTGAACCTATATGCTTGCCTACCAAAACTAAATACAGATACTTATGTAGCGGGTCCCGACTAGGTCCCCACTGGCAGATATATTTGTATAATCCTCTGATCGGAGTGCTCTGAAAATATTACAAATAATACAAAGAAATCAGCAAAGCAGGACAACTGTTGCTCATACTCCAGTCACTCGGATTATCTTTATTATTAACTTTGTATCTGCAATCATGAATTATCTTCTGTTCTTTGTCTGTTCCACATTGAAACACAGGTTATATCCACATTTGGATAACATGACATTTAAATAGTCTTTCAAGTTCTGTTTCCACATAAATGTATCATCACACATTTTACAGACATCAACTTGTTAACATTAATATGAAACCAAAAATAAACATACTCCCTTTAAGTCCTAATTTTAGTCTAACATCAATCATATTTACCCATTCGCTTAGACATCTTTCCTCTTTATCCTCTTATCAAAAGAGTAATTTTGTAATAACTTTACATTTTAGGTGTTCGCCTTATACAACACTTTATACAACAGAATAACCCTCATGTGCAGTATTACATTTACACTATAAGAACATAAACCTGAAAAATAAATTTAGCTGTCTAATAACTTAGCGTTCGGTGCTATGAACTGCACCTGTATATTTGTAGTATTAACCTTTTACCTTTTTACAACATTGTCAAAAACACAACTGTTTTCAACACACACTAAAATAATACATAAATGCCTCAGAGCCATAAGTAACATATAAAATAAGCAACATGCGGCCGCCATTTTCTTAACCGCGTGCTATTAAATTTAACTGTTTCACATTTAACATAATTTTCACTCATGGAACACAAATCACTGGGGATCCATATTAGTTTGTAAACATTTGTAATCACAAAAAAAGGTGTGGAACTGACCTGAAAATATTAAAAATAATACAAAGAAATCAGCGAAGCAGGACAACTGTTGCTCATACTCCAGTCACTCGGATTATGAGCTCGTCTTGCTCTGTGCATCGCTAATTGTGACGCGGCACTCGTTGTTACTGCCCCCCTGTGTCCGTTAAATGAAATATATGTCTCCATGTGTTTTTTTCAAAGTCTCTCGTTAGCATTAAATTATATGCATCAGGATAAAATAAATAAGCATTGCAGTAGAAGGACATACAAGTAATCATTTCAACAAAACTCATTTTGTGAGTGTCACACTTACAATGCATATTTTCTAGTCCACGAGTCAGTGAATAATGTCATATGGAGGTGGGGTAATACTATACATCAACAGATTTTTAGTAGAGATTTAATTGTTGAAAATTGTTAATTTTATAGTGTTGTTACAGATATATGGCTTATGAAGTATTTGTTACAGATAAATTTATTGCTCTGAATTGATTAATTCTGCATGTGAATATAAGTTTGCTCACAAAAATGGTTTGTACTTGTTTATTCACCAGTCACATTTATAAAAAGCAACAGCATAAAACTGAGCATTCAGAACGGAGAGCGCTCCAGCAGTCCTGAGAGTGGAAGTCTTAACCCTCTTGAGAGCGAACTCCTGACCTTGGTGGTTAACCTAAACCACCAAACTATTCTTTATATGTAAGAGGTACACAGAAAGGCTGTAAAATTAGCTCCTGGCACAGAGGAAAAAAAGAAGAGAAAACAGAACCTTGAGCTTTACTGCCTTCTCATTTAACTGCCTAGTGTCATGCTGAAGCAAGCAGCTTATTAACTATTTTATGGTCATGGGTTTTGATTAACTTTGTCATACAGAAATAGTCTGTAAGAAATCATAATCACCTACTGATTTTCAGCTCTCTAACCTTTTGACTCTCGTGTTTAGCTTGGACTTGTACTTGTTAAATCGGTATGCTTTTTACCTTTCCTTTTTGATTTTTTGATACTGACGCTGCTTCACATTTACGGAATTGTTTGCTTCTTTTCATTAAATGTGCTGAACTGCAGCTGCATCTGTCTCAGAGTCCACTTACAGACATGAGCCGAAAAGAGATCAGTCGAGTTTATGTGGGGTAAAAAAGAAGCTGACAGATGGCTAATTCTGATTGGCACTTTTCTGTCAGTTGTTTCAAATGCATTCCGGCTCACTCACACTGCTTAGAAGAAAATAGCAGAAAACAGAAATTCAGAAAAAAGCTATTTCATGTATGTCTGTATGTTCTCTCTCTCTCTCTCTCTCTCTCTCTCTCTCTCTCTCTCTCTCTCTCTCTCTCTCTCTCTCTCTCTTCTCTATCTATCTCTCTTTTTTTAAATTGAGCTACAGTTTTCCGTTTGTTGAACCACGCGGTCCAGCATTCGCTCCCCACCTGCATCAATGAGCCTCGGCCGCCTATGATACTGTCACCGGTTCACCATTGTTTCCTCCTTAGTCCACTTTTAAGAGATATTGACCACTGCAGACCCACAAGAGCTGCAATTTTGGAGATGCTCTGACCCAGTCGTATAGACATCACAATTTGTGGTTACGACATTGGAATTTGGATCTGAAGGTCACAGGTTTAAATCCCACCACCACCAAGCTGCCACTGCTGGGCCCTTTAGCAAGGCCCTATAACCCTCCCCTGCTCAGTTGTTAGTCGCTCTGGATAAGGGCATCTGCCAAATGCAATAAATGTAAATGTAATGTAAATGTAGACATCACAATTTGGCAAACTCGCTCAAATCCTTATGCTTGCTCATTTTTTTCCACTTCTAACACCTCAACTTTGAGAGCAAAATGTTCACTTGCTGCGTACTATATACCACCCACGAACAGGTGCCATGATAAAACGATAATCAGTGTTATTCACTCACTGGTCATAATGTTATAATGTCATAATGTTATGCCTGATTGCACTTGTAAATTCACAACAGAATCTAAAAGTAACATCACCTTGCAAATCATGAAAATGAGTTGACAGTGGCTTTAAAGTTACAGTTGCATGTTTTCAGTACTCAAATGCAGTGGAATATTACTGAGACTATAATTTTTTTTACTGCCATAGACAGAAGGACTATTAAAAGTAGGGTTGATGCCATAATTTCTGCATAAACTTTTATATTCCTGACTTTTTAAAGTGCATCTCCCCCATGGCAGTGTTTTCCTTGGCTCAAATTAAAACAGTTTTTTTTATGCTGCCTTGGTTCTTTATGGCTGTTTTTTTTTTTTTTTTACTTTCTACAACACTCACCTGAGAATCTTTTACACTCACTACATACTGTATGCACAACATAAGATATAACAATAGGATTTTGTAGGGGTAGTGGAGGCTCAGTAATAAGTGCTCTGGTTTCCAGCTAAGAAGGATGGAAAGTTCAAGCCCCAGCATCATCAAGCTCCTACTGTTGGGTCGTTTAGGCAAGTCCCTTAACCTGCTTTGCTTTTTCATGGCTGACCCCGTGTGCTGTATGTGTAGTAAATTAATATCACTGTAATTAAAAGGCTTTTAAGGCAGTTTCAGATTTGCTAAAGGAATTTACTTTTAGGTAAAATTACTTCTTGGAAAAATCTGTTCATGTTCTATTAGAAAATGTTACTTTTACATGCATGAAAGTAAAAGATTGAATAAACAGCATGCCTGATAAAGCTATTCAGTATGCTGTACCTTGTCATGCGCACTAGAGTGGGTCCATCCGAGTCTAAAATCATACCCACTTGTATGATTTGTATTTTCTTTACTTCAGATATGGTGTAATGGATTGCTGCATGCACATACAATAAGAGTTATGGATAAAGTAGCCAAGTACAAAATTCTCTGACACACACAAACACACACACACACACTCTGAAACAGACACGCACTTGCATTTGCGGTCACACATAAGCAGTCCTTCACTGTCTCACACACAAGCTTAAGTACACTAAGAGGCTTAAAGAAGCCCTGCATGCACCCTTACTCTTTATCCTTCTCTCCTTTTTTTTGTATTCCCACTCAGTTACTCATTTACATACAAAACACACATGAACACATACTTCTAGTCTTATTGAGGGTCCTAGTTAGCAAGAGCGCTAAAGCCAGTGTGCTATGCCTGCAGCGGTATCAGCAAGCCCTGCTGCATCGTCATTAGCATGCATGACTCTCTTTTGGACATTTAAGGTTAGCGGCTCCCTAGACTCGTTTCCCTTTGCAGCAGTTTAGCTTACGGCATGTATGCAACGCACACACACTTCCTGACCGACTATGTCTCTCTCTAACTCTCTCCCACACATATAGAATTTCTTTTAGCAAAAACAGTCCATTTTTACTGATCAAAACTATGCTACTTGTTTTTCCGGATTTTTTCAATGCTGTACATTTGTACACCTTACCAGCTGGTCCTAGGACTGGTGTTAAATCCAAAGAGTTAATTGTTATAAGAACATGAGATTTTTCTTATATCTTTTCTTTAAAATGTCTCTGAAGCAAAGCACAAAGTACCATCACTAAAGCCATTTATGCTATAATTACAATTATGCAAAAAATATGGTTTTTAATTGGCCTATTTTATCATATTCAGATCCTAAGATCATCTGCTGCCAGTTTGTTACACTAAGGATGCAGTGATTCATATTATCAACTAATATCTATAATCAACTTTATGTGTCAAAGAAATACACTGTATGGATGGAAGTATTTGGACACCTTATGTCAATGGATAACATACATTTTTTTTGCTTCACTCCAAACAGGAGCCCTGTCCTGTTTTAGCATGACAATGCCCCTGTGCACAAAGTGAGCTTCATGAAGATATGCGTTACATGAGTTGTAGTGGAAGGTCTTAAGTAGCCTGATAGAGTTCTGACCCTAACCCTAATAAATACCTTTGGGCTGCATTGGAACGCTGACTGCACCACAAACCTCCTCTCTCTACAATCAGTGCCTGACCTTAATGGCTGAATTAGCAAAAATCTCCACAAGCACACTCCAAAATCTAGAACATCTGGATCATTCTCCCAGAAAAGTTGATTTTGTCTATATAACGTGCATAATGGCACTGTCTTTTTAAAGACAATACATTGTATACAAGTAACAGTGAAACTACTTTCACTTGTGTTTGATTTAAACAAAAATTTTGTTGCAAGAAAGTCTACACCAACACCAAAAACTCACCATTGTGTAGGTATTCAAATGTGCACAGACGTCTGTATGAAACTAAGCTAAGTGGAGCTGAGATCATTAGAGCTTTAGTAGACATTCATTTCAAGGATTTTGCAACCAGTTACAGTTAAGCCCAAGTTAAAGCCAAAATTTGTTACATTTTATTTATTCTATTTATTTTTTGATGTCTATATATATATATATATATATATATAATGTTATATTTATCTATTTATTCTATTTAGAGTTTATTTCTATGATTTCATAGTGACTGTTAGGAAGCACTGCACAGTGGACATGCATTCATATTAATGATGTAAAATATTTGTATAAACATTTGGTCCTTTTTAAACATTTTATTTTGGTAAAATGTAAGGCAATGTAAGAAATTGTCATCATGCTATGCGCATTGAGCTCCCTGTCTAGCAACAGATGTTAGTTTTTAAATGACAAAATATTTCTTTTCATGATGAAAAAGTTAAAACAACAGACATCTGTTGTTCTAACACAGTGGATTGAATAAAGCATCTAATTTTGAAATGCATCTCATGTTAAAGTTAATTAAAAAGGAAAAAAAAAAAGTCAAATTCCTGTTTATCGCCCTTAGATCATTAGGAAACAGCGTCACTTACTATCTACTTCTCATATCTACTGTAGCTTTCTTTCCATTTAAATGAACAGGAGGTGTGTTCTGAGCCGTGGACAGGTGGCAGATGTCTGTGCATAATGAGTGCGATAACAAGCATTATGTGGAAATGTGATTTCACTGCCCAGGTGCATGTGTTTCTACCTTGTAGTTGTTGACACGCTGCTGCCTGTGGATTCTCTAGTTGTATTTTTTTCACAACGCTCACCTGGAGATCACCTTCACATGTACGTACAGTACAATGCTGCACATGCTGAAAAAATTAAATAATAAATAAAAGAAAAAAATGAAACAGGCAAAATTCCATTCCCATCCACATTTAATGTAATTTTCAATATTTTTCCCTTTGCATATGTTCAGGCCTTCCACCAAGTAAAGTAAATAGATCAGAAGTTTTTTTTTTTTTCATGTGTACTACTCCTTTTTACTCCAGGCAAACTACAGCATTTTCTCTCTTTTACATTTCCCCAAGGAGCAAGAGTGACCTAGTTAGGAAAAAGTCTGTGCAACCAAAGTGTGCTGTAAAGAATATGTGCGCAGTAGTACCCAGATTCAGGACAGTAGGAAAAAATGCCATGATTAACTTATCAGGCAGGAAGGTGACGAGTTGGTGGATCTTTCTGAAGAGTTTCACAACAATATACTCTTGTGCATTATGATGCTTTGATGTTAGGAATATTGTGGGTTGTAAAGGAAAAAAATATAAGGATTTGATGGTTTTCATATAAAGTGCATATAGAAAACCCCAGAAGCAGTAGAACTTGTCATGAAAATATGTCAAAATAAATTTGCAACATTGATGATATTTTAAGAAATATATGAATAGGGTCTACATTTCTTTATTTACATTTTTTTGTTTAAATAAACGTACATACCTGTGTTAAAATGAGCTACAAACAAGATTTAACTGATATTTTGTGCTAGATTCCCTGATGTGAGTAACATCAATGAGCCTGTAATGTTTTACAAGGTTGGAGACACTTGTAGATGGATCTTGCATGAGTCCTCTAAATGGATTAACATATCAAGCCTGTTTTTATGTTGCAATGCATTCATCTGTATCTGTTTAAGATCCTAGATAAAACGATATTTTAAGACCGAGTGGTTGAATGTTTCTAGGATTTATATGGAATTATCAATGTAACCAGCAGATTAAATTAAACTAATTACGTTTTAAAATTGATTCAATCAGAGTCAGAGTCATGTAAGTCTTGATTTGTATGTAGGTTTGGGGTCTATATTTGGTCTGCAAATCCACCGATGGACAATTTGCAACCTTCTAGTGAAAGTCAAAATCAAATTTTTAGGGTGAAATATGAAAACTGGACAGAATTCATTCTGCAATTAATTGTCATTGTTTTTGCCAGACATGCTGACAATGTTTTTTGTTTGTTTGTTTGTTTGTTTTTTTATATAATTGTTAAAAATTATTTTTATTTTTAAGAGCTTTAGGGACAATCTTCAAGCTGACACAATTGTTTAATGATAACAATCTGTTTGCTTTCACAGTATTGTTGCAGAACTATCTTAAACATGGTCAGATATATCCAGGATTTCCTATTAGAAGATTAAACTCAAAGATTATTAAACTAATTTCTAGACTTTTTTTTTTTTACTAGTTTTAAACTTTAAAAAAGTTGTTTTATTTTGATTTCTAAAACAAGCTAAATTATCTGGTAATAGAATAATAAAATATTATTACCTTTAAATAATTATAAAATAAAAATAGTTTTTGTAATTTTTATTAATAAATTATTAATTAAACTGTATTTGTGCATGTGAAAGGCAGAAAGAAAGAAAGAAAGAAAGAAAGAAAGAAAGAAAGAAAGTAAGAAAGAAAGAAAGAAAGAAAGAAAGAAAGAAAGAGCTATCTATTTATTTTGACATACACTACTGTTTTCTCTATTACCTGACTGATTGAACTGAGTGAATTACTTGTTTTAGCAGATGTATTTCAGTACCTTCCCTGGAGTTATTATGAGATTAGCATGTACAAACAAATCATCTTTCACCTTCAAGTTATGCAAATATATTAATCACACATTACCATGAGCCATGAGGCTTGAATAATGAAATAACCACATGGTGCTTATTTTCTCAGGTAATTCTCATGCTGACCAAGCTGTACGACTTCAACCTTGGCAGTGTCACTGAGAGCTCCCTGTGGAGGTAAGTTTATAAAAAAAAAAAAAAACAATCCTGTAATAAAAGTAATTTTGGTGAACACATGTTCTGCGTTTTAAGACCTTCAGATATTCTTTATGGAAAAAACTGTTTCCTGATGTTTCTGTACTACAGCAAGTTTGTTTGAAATGAATCAATAATGATGGGGTTAAGGTACAAGCTGTCGCTTTAATGTGAGGATATACAAAAGGTATCAAAAGGTTTTTAGACTAATGATGGTAACTGCAAGGTCGAACAAAGATCAAACGTGAAATTCTGCGTGAAACTGGAACACAGAAATGTTAAACATGACATACGTTTGACATACGGCGATGCTGCAATGAGTTGATAGGTGTTTTGAATAGCACGCATACTTCAAGCTCAGAAGAACATCCTACAACCTACTCACCAGATTTGGCTCCTGCTGACTTGGCCCTCTTCCCAAAGATGAAGATCCCGCTCAAAGGTCGACATCATTCCAGAGATTCAGTGTGAATCGCAGAAGGTGCTTGACAAGCTTAAAAAAAAAAAAAAAAACATCCAGGACGGATTCCAGAAGTGGCAAGACCGCTGGGAGCGCTGTATTGCTGTGCAAAGGGACCATTTTGAAGGTGATAGTGTGTAACCGTAGATAAATAAAGTGTTTCTTGTAAACAAAACGAGTCTCAAAAGTGTTTGATATTACATCATATGCAACATTTTAAACTTTCAAATATACACTATATGGACAAATGTATAGGGACACCTGACCTTTCCTGCTATATGTGGTTCTTTTTCAAACTGTTACCACAAATCTGGAGACACACAATTGTAAAGGAAGTCCTTAAATGCACTATGATAAAATTTAGAATTTTCTTGAACTTGGAGACACAAACCAGTTCCAGCATTGCAATGCCCCTGTGCACAAAGTGAGCTCATTGAAGATCTGGTTTACATGGTTTGGAGTGGAATATCTTGCGTGACCTACTATAGAGCCCTGATCTCATCCCTACTGAACACCTTTGGAATTAATTGGAATGTTGACTGCACCTCAGGTCTCCTCACCTCACCTACATCAGTAGCCGACTTTACTAACTCCCTTGTGCCTGATGAACACAAATGTCCACAAAAACACTCCAAAATCTAGTGGAACATTTTCCCAGAAGAGTGGAGTGAATTATGACCATGTGTCTGCAAACTTGGCTATATAGTGTATGATAATAACTTGGCATCACATGGTGACTTGGCACCAAGAATGGTAAAGATGCTAAAAATGTATTTCATAGTAACATAACACATTTTGGCACAATGTTTTAGCTAAATATCTATATTTTTGTTATTTCTTTGTGTGAAAAGGGGCTTCTGTCTAGCTATACTTCCCCATAGTCCAAACATGTGACAAATTTGAGCAATGTTTTCAAATGCAGTGAGTGACCAATATGTGCCAGGCATTCCTGCAGCTCCTTTAATACCACTATAGGTACTATAGGTCTCATGGCTGTTTTTCTAATAAAATATTCTCTGTTCCTTTTAAAATTTTCACTTCCTGTTCAGGGGTGACCAATGCAGTCCAATTATTGATAAGGGTCTTCACGGTGCTTTACGGCACATCTGATGTTTTAGAATGTTTTGTACCCTTGTTCTGATTAGTGCATTTTTACAATGAGATCTCAAACATGCTTTGTGTGCTCTTTATACCAATAAGATGTCAAAAACTATAGAAACAGTTGGTCTTTATTTGTGGTTTATTAGAATCACTTTATTATCGATTACAGCTGTATGAGAATTCTTTTATACATGAGTTTAAATGTGATTGGTTCATTCTCAGCACAAAGACACACAATTATTTTTTTCTTCAAATGTTTGAAGTTGCCATATTAAAGGTTATTAAAGTTTTTTTTTATTTCACTAAAACCTGCCATTTTAACATGGTGTAAACTTTTTTTTTAAATATATCCACAGTAATACAGTTACATTGCTCTTGTTCAGTGAAATCAGTATGCATAATTACAGTGGTGGAATCCACAATCGATTCCTAAGTTATTATATTTCATATTGACTGGCCAGTTGAATTGAATTACTTTAAGCTAAAACTCAATAACTCAAAAACAAGTAGCTTATAAATAATGCCAGCTTGGACCCATGGCTCCAATAAATAGCTGGAATATCAGTGTTTGCATTACCTTTATATCAGGAATAGTTTACCTACAGTATAGCTCAGCCAAAAACCCTTTTAAATGTAAAACACGTTTGTTTGTCCGAACATAATAGAACATAATGAAAAGTTAATGTCAATAATAGACTAATCACCTTAGGACTAATTTAAGGTGAAAATATTTGTTGTTAGTGGTACAGATATGGTATTCCTACTGTAATTAAACTTCCTTTTGGCTTCTCCCATTAAAGGTCGCCACAGCGGATCATCCGCATGTTCGATTTGGCACATGTTTTTACGCTGGATGCCCTTCCTAACGCAACTCTCCCCATTTATCCGGGCTTGGGGCCGGCACTAAGGCTTGTGTAACCCTAATGGCTGGGGTTGGTTCCCTGACCGGGGATCGAATCCGGGCCGCAGCGCTGAGAGCCCCATAACCAATAGACCATCAGGGTATTCCTACTGTAATTATTAACTTTAAAATGAAATCCCATTGAGCTACCTCATCATTAGAAACCAGAGCCGACAAACATGTAGCGTAAAGCCTTTTTTTTTTTCTTTTTGCGGTAAGTCTGTTAAATGAATAAGTCATCAAGCCCAGTCACAAGCACTTGTTTACTCTGTATATCAGTAATTTGGTTACTAAGTTTACATAAGGCGACATTTCTTAATCAAAAGCAAATCTTGAGATGTATTCAGATAAAGCTAAGCTGATTATTAATTTGAACAAATAGCATGCTGACACAACTTAACGCTTAGTGTCCTTGACTTAATGAACCGTGAATAATTGTAACACAAATAACACACAGTGATGATCCATATCATTGAAGCATAATGAATTGTTCTTGTAATCTGCTTATTCCAGATTGGACACATCACAGGCTTCAAAGATTTACAAAATGCGCCTGTTATTTCTTTTGCACCTATTTCTGATGGGCTTTAAAGCAATCCTTTCAGTCTATTACTTCTCTGATTCTGGCTTATTGACCGCGATACAGTAATTTAAGAGTCACATAAAATGTCACACGCATTATTTCGTTGGCCCTGGGAATAGCTGTGAACATCTACAGGTCTGAAAGTGATACAGTAATTTACCACAGGAAAATTCTGATTGTCTGTGAAATCATAGGCTTTTAATGGGAGCATATGCCATTAGCTTTTTGCAGCTTGGTGCTTTGATTCCACTCCTCTTGGCAAATAATTTCATCAAGGTTAAGAGGGTCATACTGATACATTCGCAAATTCTAAATCCTCTGTATAGTTTAAATGAGATTTTTTGGTTACTTGGGTGTGCATTTTGGTTTGTTGTCTTTTTTTATTATTATAATCTTCTCTGCAATTTAAGCCTCGTGAATCACTGAAAACATATAATTATCCGTTAATACTTTCTTTCATAATTTTTTCCAATGATTTATCAACCCTATGTACCACTTAGAGCATTCCCAATTCACAATGCCTCCACCTTTTCCTTCAATGTGGGTATGCTATTCTGGGGAACAAACACAACCTTTCGGTTTCCATTTTTTTTGCTTCATATAACCAGTATTCTGTTTCAAAAGATTTCTGATTTGTCTTTTAGCATGCATGGCTGTGTTTGGTAGTACTCCCAGGAATGTTTGAAGTCAGTGGCTCTATAGCTTTTTTGACTCATTTGTTGTGTTTAAAATGGGAATTGGTAGCTCAGTGTTGGTCTTCTGTTCAAAAAGGGTCAGTGTAAATCGCAAGACTGGCAAGCTACTACTGGGCTCTTGAGCTACTACTAAGACGCTCAATATAAATAGTATTATTGTGAGTAACCTTGTATAAGGGTATTCTTTAAATGTTGTAAAAATATGTATATATAAAATCTGGCTAAGTTTCAGAGTTGATTAATAATACAATAATAGTAATAGTAATCAACATTTTCTGAATTAAACAGTCAACTATGAGTTTGCTTTACAATTGTTTATTTAATGATCCACATTTGCTTGTTTTAAACATGTTTTAAAGTAAATTTTAAATTACTCTTTAAATTATAAATGGCACTTGAAAAACCAGCAAACAAACAACTGAAAATAAACAAGGCTTACTGAATATGAGAAGGTAATGAAGGTATCATATCTTTGGAGCATACAATCAGGCTGATTTGGCACTTAGCTATTGAGGTTTTCAGTAAGGCAGATCTCATAATCTTAAAACTCAATTTGGAGCACAGCCTGCACAGCGTCTATGCAGATTCTAAGCAATTAAAAACTAATGAAGGTTCTGGAGTCTATTCTAAAAGATTTAAGCCACTATTTTTTTGAGGGGAAAAGAAACATGCTTTAGCCTCCTCAAAGTTCAAATAAGGTTCATTTTTTAAATCTAAGCAATGGCAAACATGGAACAGACTATTTATCTATGAGAGGCACAATGTACAACTGTGTTTCCTTCATTTATTACACAGTTAGCCATCATTCTATGGCCAATTTATTAAGAACACCATATTAATATTGGGTAGGAAAACATTCTGCCAGAAAAGCCTTAATACGTCATGCCATGGGTTGCACATTGTATTTCTTTGATATAATAGATCTGGTGACTGGAGAGGTCAAATGGAGTGGCAAAGAGTCTCAGAAAAGGATATAAAAAGTTTAGCAACGCTACTCAGATATGCTGTAGCATTCGAACAATGCTCTTCTGGTATTGAGAGTTCCAATATTTGCTAAGAAAACATTTCGCATACCATCACCACCAGCTTGAACTGTTAACACAAGGCATTTTGTGCCATTTACATTTACTGCATTTGGCACACTCCCTTTTCCAGAGCGACTTACAATTATCTCTTATACAACTGAGCAGTTGATAGTTAAGGGCCTTGCTCCAGGACCCAGCAGTGGCAGCTTGGTAGTGCTGGGAGTTGAACTCATGACCTTCTGATCAGAAGTTTCGGATTCATTCTGCTGACACCAATTTCTGACCTTGCCATCTGCATGTCTCAGCTAAAATTCATCACTTACTGTGAGTCTGTGTCTACTGCTCCCTCAGTATGCTGTTCCTGGCTGTCCTCTTCTGCTTTTGTAGCTCAATAATGGCTGTGTTGAACATTGTGTTATGATTTTTCTGTTCAACATTGTTGTAAAGAATGGTTATTTGAGTTACTGTACACTAAAAACGCAATGATTGTTAAGTCACCAACAACTATGACATCCACAGCAAGATCATTTACAGTTGAAATAATATTTCAGCACCTTAAGAGATGCAATGATTAAATTACTGTATGTGAGAACGTAGCATTAGTGTGTGTGTGTGTGTGTGTGTGTGTGTGTGTGTGTGTGTGTTTGTTGTGGTTATTTTTTTATAGAATTTTACTTCATTTGCAAGTTTGCAACTAAAAGCGAGCTGCTCCTCCAGCAAACCTCTAAACAAAACTCACCTTCTCAGCTTGGGTGCAGTAACATATTTTCCACAGGAAAAAAAATTTAGTCATTCAAGTTAAACGGCTATAGATTCGGCAACTAAAGCGAATCCTCATTACAGGTGAATGAAATTGGTGACTAAATCTTGTGAAAGCGAAGCTTTTCCCCAAGCATCATTTATTAGCTTTCACTCAAGATGTCCCTTTTTTTGCCTTTTCCCCTCAGCAACTGTGTGCCAGTGGCAGAGGCATAACACAGGTCCAACCTCACAACATTAAATCACATATTTTTTGGAATAGTCCATGAGTAGCTGATCGATACAAAGATGATGTAATTTTCCAATAGTCCTGTTTGACCCCTGCAAAGGTCCAGAGCAACAGTCATGAATCACCTCCTGCCATCTGGATCCAGAGAGAAAAGTGGTGTATTTCATCTGCTCTGTTACCATTTCATTATAAATCTCGGCAGGAAAAAAACCCTCCAGAGTCAGGCTATTTATTGTCAGCCCCTGGCAGAGGTTTTATGCTGCTTTATGCTGATCTCAGAGCAGCCGCTTTATGAGTTCTTGTTATAGTTAAAGCTCAAGTTAAAGTAAGGCTTTAAGACACTATAAAAGTTGTAGCCTGAACATTTTAGGTTGTGGTTCATCCTGATCACAGGAAAATGAAAACTGTTACAATAAATTGCAGTGGATGGTGTAGTGCTTCCAGCATGCATATTCAAAGGAACTAAAGCCTCTTACTGTATATCAGGGCCCTTCGTTTAAGCTGTGCATTTGATTGCTAGCACTGAACAGACATTTTGATTAAGTCTGAATGAGAGATGCCTTATCTTATCCACAAATTAGACTATCTTAGGCAGGCATTTGATTATTTAGGCCTTGTTCAGAATTTATTTGAAGTGGCAACTGGAGAAAAATGAAAAATTGTTAAACCTTTGAGAAGTTTGAATTGGCACGTTTCAAAGAAACACAGATTTCACATTAGTACTAAGATGAATTATTAAAAAATGTGCAGCCCCACATCAAACTTCTTGAGAACTTGCCTACATTGGATGTAAAAAGACAGCTGAAAATGTCCAGTGTTGTAAGGGTACTTCACACACACACACAAAAAAATTTAATAAAAAAATAACCAAATAACCAAATGTTTGCTGCTTATTTAAAAATCAGCTAAGAATTGAATTGGAGCCTGGGAGCACTTTAACTATAAAATAAATTCTTTGGGCCCTGTCAGTGCACATTTAACTAACACAATTCAATTATTACAGTAAAGAAGATTATTTATAGACTAACTAGTTTTTGAGTTATTGTGGTTTGGATTCAATTCAGCTCTACAGGCGAACAGGATAATAACTCTAAAAGCTAAGCAGTAAATGTAATAAATTGGATTATTGTGGGTTGTGATGTCCACCACTGTAATTTGTTTTGTTTTTATTTATTTTTTATTCATAGACCGCCTAACTAAGCTTTATTGATGCATCTAAAATGTCCACCTTAACAACCACTGCTATAAGAGACACAGTTCATGGGTGATGGGGTTAGGTAGTTAAAACTGAGTAATTTAAAGCTACATTAAATAATTGCAAATAATTTTAATACAGTTTTAACAAAAAAATCTAAAAGTCAGGTGTTTCATAGGATTTTGTTGTTTTTCTTTATCTTTAGTAAAAAAGTTTTTAAAAATGGCAATGCTAACAAATACTGTATCACTGCAAAAAAAAAAAAAAATAAATAAAAAAGTCAGTGAGAAATTCTTTCAATTAGGAACATTTACCTAATCTGTTCCCAGTGGTTAAAATTGGTCTGTCATTCATATTTTTAGCTAATTGCTGCTTCCTAAAATTTGGTTATGTTGGATCATTTCTGGTTTACCCTAGTGTCAACCCCACTGCCATATCGCAAGTTATAGAAAACTAAATGGAAAACAGAACCTACAGCTTACATTACATTGTTGATTACTGAACTGTTTAATCCCATAACAGAAACAGCAAAAAAGATAGATCATTCTTCTAATACGGGAACTGGGAAACCCTTAATAGTTTTATGAGAATCATCCGACAGCAAGTTTACTGTTCATAAATGAATTTACACAGAAGGTTTTCAAAAAACTGCACTTGTGGAAGTTTTTTTCGTTGAGAAATTCTCTGTCTCGCTTAGAGAACTCTGTAAGATTCTATGTAGAACCCTACTACAGAGGGTTTCATATTGGCAAACCCTTTTAGCAAGGTAGAATGCTCAACAATCATGTTTTTTTTGTGGATCTTTTGTATTTCTTTGCCTCAGAAAACAGTTGAATATTTGAAATATTTAATGAAATTTTAACAATTTAAGTGCATGAAACTTGGTTTAGAAGTTAACAGTACACCACACCACAGAGAAATTTATCCAATAGAGGTTTCTGGCTCATCATCCTGAGAAAGCCTGTAAATGTTCTACATAATTTGGAAAAACAGGTAAAGAAACACAATTAAAACAGTAAGAGAAACTCTGTAGAAAGCTAAAACATTTAACCAACCTAAAGAACTGCAGTGGAATTATTTCATAAGATCAAAAAGCCAGAAACAGTCCAAAGAATCAAACCAAATATAGATTTTTCTTCTAAAAAAAGTTTTTGAGAGGTCATTGCCAGGGAGTTTCATAACCCAGACATTCCTCTAATCCACTAGCGACCTCATGAAATGTGCCGAGAGAAAGAAGATTGAAAAATTGACCCATACTGAAGCTGTTTATCCCTATCTCACTGGTAAACACTGTGAACACTTTTGAGTGTAGAAATTGTGGAGGCGTGGAAAGCCGTGTGGAGGTACAATGCCTTGGCCTTAGCAAACAAGGTCAAATGCTGTTCTGAGGCTGTTTTTGCAATTTGTGTACATGATTGTCATCCTGTGATATCTTCATAGAGCTGGAATTTAGAAAAGTACTACTGTCATCAGTTTTGAGGACACAGGGGCCAGTGTCTGGGTCACTCAATCTATACATAATTGAGCCTTAAAAGGACAGAGGAAACATTTTTGTGGGAAATCCATGTACTTGTTTTCTCTTTACAGATAAAAATGTGTGTGAAGGTAATACCAAGTAATGCTAGTAATGCGAAGATGTTCTTAGACACAGCACACGCAGGTATCGGATCAATAGTAAAAAGAATTTTGCTTCTAGAAGAGTGTAATATCTAGAAGATGGGTATTTTGGAAAGCATTAAAGGTTCCATATTGAATCATGTGACAGACAACCATTTGAGTTGCAAAATGTATAATAAAGTAAATTTTTTATATTATCTTAGATCAGGAAGTTATATTCAGTAAGGGCCTGAATAGGTGTCAATATTCATTTTAGACAAGCAAAAGCTACACCTGCAATCCAAGATCAACTACATTTTGCACCCCTTTGCTAGTATTAAATATAATATTGAATCAACACACTTTGTTTGGCTTGAAAAAGAGCACAGGGTGGCTAAGCCAATGTTTTGGAGTTTGGGAGACAAAAATTGGATGGTGTTGGTGCAAATTAAATTTGATTTTGAATATTTTATTTATCTAATTTAGAAGACAAATAGCCTTAAATTGTCACATATTCATTACAGCACATTTAACTTTTTTCTTCGCATATTCCAGCTTGCTCAGAAGCTGGGGTCAGAGTGCAGGGTCAGCCATGATACAGTGCCCCTTAAGCACAGAGGGTTTAGGACCTTGCTCAAGGGCCTAAGAGTGGCAACCTGGCAATAACGAGGCTCCGATCAGTAACCCAGCACCTTAACCACTGAGCTACCACTCCCGTTATGAAAATGCTATTAAATTTATCTCCCAAAATGACATGTAACGGTTTTAATATTATTTAATTTTGATGTGTTCTAACCAAACCTTGGTGTCTTTATGATTAGAGTTAGGTTAAGGGAGCCATTTAAAACATGTAGCATCAATGATGTTACAGTAAGTGACTTATAATTGTGAGTAGGGGGTGCCTTTGATGGAACTAAATATGTGTACAAAAGATGACTAACTGTGTATATAATTTACTCTGCATGTTGCTGATAATGTAGTTGACTATATCATTGCAGAATATTTTTTTAATTACAGAAGCATCCACTTATTGGTATATACATACAGTGCATTATAAGAATGCATAAGAAACACAGAAAAGATTTCATAAATATTTTACATTTAAACTATTATCTATATCTTATATGGTCTGATAAACTTGAGTATACTTGAGTACTTGAGTATATACATTAGTAAGTGAAATCTCACAGCGATCTAAATGGTAGAACCAATTCTGTCATAGAGCAGTGCTCAGCCTGCACAAGAACAGCTTAGCATGCAAAATTAGAAGTTTGAACCGTAACACAATTGCAGTACAGAGGTATCGGCCTTCTTTCAAATACTTGAGGACACAGACACCCATGATTCAATTTCAGTGATTGATATATATAAGGAGAAAGTATGCCATCCCAGTTATCCGGAGGGTATGGTCAGTTTTGGTTCCTTCACGCATTGCCATGGCTTGTTGTTTTCAGGCTATGTGCACATTAATCTTGATGAGGTTCAAAACTGCATTGTCATTTTAAAATGTTCTTTGTTTGCACTGGTATTTTAAAGTGTCTTTCCAAAAATTGCTTGTTCACACTGAAACATCTGAAAACATTTGTGCAATGTGAATGTGTGAAAACGTAAGAAGCTTTGTTTGCCTGTGTCATTTCTGTTAGGTGTTTATTTATTTTTGTCTCTTTGTTTTGTTGCAGTTGTAAGTGAATGTTCTTTCCCCTGTGGAAAAAAATGCAATATGAAAGTTTGTACAATCTGGGACACTAAAACTGCAGTACAACATCACCCACAATCTTTTTTGTTTTGAGTTTCTCAGTCAATTTTACAAATTAAAAAATGGTAATTACAAATGTATCCACTTGAATAAAGCTCAACTGTTAAATGGAAAAAACGTGTCAATGCGGACAATAATAGATTTGGTCAAAAGGTTAGGACAAATTAATGAGGATAATCATTAAAGGAGTTATGGTCTAAATTTGTGCATGGATACATTGTTGCTTTATTGTTGGACATTTCACAAAGAAAACAAAAACAAAAAAAAATAAAAAATTGGCTGATGGATTTGTATACTATCCAAGGGTCAGCAATAAAAAATTTTTTATGTTTAGATCTATTGTAAAACAAAGTGAAAAAGAGGCCAAAAGTAACAAATGCATGTCTCAATCTATCTCTCCCTTCTTAAATTTTTTTCTTAAATACAAGGTTTATTTGTGCAAAGTCTAATGTAAGGCATCACCATTGTTCATTGTCAAATAAACACCATAACAATATTTAATCTACACTGTCCGGTCAGCAGCACTTCAGACATAATAAATAACAGCTTGGAATAAATGCTACCCATGAATGGGTAATAAACCCATCCATATTTCTAGGTACATCTGTAATTAAGAATTCCATTAAAAATGTTTTTGAGGACTGAAAAATGAACTGAATAATTTCATTATCATGCATGATCCTCAGCTAGTTAAAGGCACTGTCAGATTTAAATTGTGACAAGTAATTCATCGAGTCTTTACCGTGTTCTCTCATTAATTTTCAGGTCAACTGACTACGGAACCACTTATGAGAAGCTTAATGAGAAAGTCGGGGTGAAAACCATACTTAGTTACTTGTATGTCAGCCCGAATAACAAGCGAAAGGTAAGTCTTGCACATAACATCCTCAGCATAAATATTTAACTATATGATTATTAAAATGTAGTGAGGACACCTTGTACCACTTTGTTTGGAAGAAGGCTGACTTTTAGCTTGAATGTATATTAGCTTATATAGTCCTTTTTTTTTATATTCATCACCCGTGTAGTCCTTGCATCTACTTATATTTTTTTATGATATGGTCAATGCACTGAAAGAGCTCATAAATCCAGTACATCCAATAGAGCCTGCAATAGAAGAAAAAATTTCAACAAGAGATTTGGTAGTATTCAAAGCAAAACACTTGCGCTTTATTCATATTGATAAGCCTGTAGTCTCTGTCTCACAGGGTCTCTGAGTTATGAACTGCGTGGAAAGAGAGCTGTAAATTTGCAGTGTTTTAATCAAAGCCGAGACAAGAGGGTTCAAATTTACGGCCCAGAGGCTCCTGCGGCTCATCGAGTGACGGCACAAACCATTAGTCTCGCTCCTCCCTTGTCCTCTTATCCCTCCTCAAATCCTCTTTTCTCAGTCACAAAGGGCTCGTTTCCCTCTCATTAATTATAGCCTTGTAATGAAGACAGAATGTGTCCCTGGCATTTACTGTAGGACTTGCTTGGTATAACTGCCCCTTGAGTTGCCATTTTTAAACATTTATTAAGTGGTAAGCCAATAGTTATCATTGCTTTAAATACTGCGAAATTCAATTATTAATTATCAACACATCATTATTTGATTCTTTTACGCATATTTATGTTTAAATCTTTATTTAGTAGCCCAGTCCCTCTATAAATAAATGAGTTGTTTTCTTGCATTTTCTATATGTTTGCCATCTTCTTAATCTTTCATGTTTTGCATGACTTTTTGCATTGTTTATAAATTATTGTTTATAATCGTTACCTAAATGTAAATTGTGTTGGGCCTAAGAGGTTTAGAAATTGACTATAAAAATGCCTATAAATGAAAATAAGTAATAGTGATGTGCGGGAATGTACCGTATTTTTCGGACTATAAGCTGATACTTTTTTTAATTTTGAACCCTGCGGCTTAAACAACGAAGCGGCTTATTTATTAATTTTTCCTGGGTTTTTCCCGGGTTTCACAAACTTCAAGCCAAAAAACTGAACCCCATAACATTAGACCAATTAAATTTCCGAACAGAAACGAAAAAACGCACCTCACCTGTGTTCTGAGCTGCACAGCGATTTAAACGCACAACGATGCCAAAAGAAAAACTCCAGAGAGAAATAATTGTGAAAGTAAGGAGAAAGATAGTGAACAATGACTTTCTGGGTCGGCTACTGTTTAGATACAAGCCGTTGTAACGTGTTGAGTCTGGGTGAAGGGAGAGCTCGCTAACTCCAGTTGCAACAGAAATCATAAAAGCACAGACAGGTTTCCAAAACTCGTGCTTTTTTATTTTTCTTTGCAACAACGTTATGGTTTAGTCGAAGAAACTTAGAAATGAGCATCAGAAAATAAAAAGGACATATTCCTCGGTCTTGCACACATGCAGTAATAGCGGAAAAATGAGGAGGCAGGCTATTCCCAAAATGCCGCTCTGCTCTTAAAGGAGCCACAACATATTTCACCCATGTAACAGACACTGTCGTTAGAGCCTGTGTAAAATTCATTAGTTTCAATGTAGACTGCGGCTTATAGACAGGTGCGGCTTATTTATGTTTAAAATAAAAATCTTTGTCAAATTCAGTGGGTGCGGCTTATATATGGGTGCGCTTTATAGTCCGGAAATTACGGTAGTTATTTGTAGTTTAATAGTAGCAATGGTTTAGTAGAATAATCATTTTTGCTTGATATATTCATGCAGCATGTCATTACTTTGCTGATTTGTACTATCTTGCACATTTGATTTATTATGGTTTTTAATGTAATCAGGTAGATATTATTATAATATTAATTAATGAATTATTTTATATTGGGGTATGGAGACGGATGATCTGCTGTGGCGACCCCTAATGGGAGAAGCCAAAAGAAGAAGAAGCATTAATTATTTTGTAATAATAATAATATAATTATCCATCAATTAATTAATTAATTAATATTAATAATTATTGAAAGGCTGCTTTACTTTTACTATATAAGACTGTTTCAAATCATTATTTAATCCTTCTCAGATGTTTATTCCAGCTCAAAACAGACAATCCAGAGGCTACTAAGAGTAGAGTTGAACATTGTAGAATAATCTTTTAGCTATAGCTGTGGACATCACATCCACCACCTATCATCATTGTATAAGGAACTCAGAAATGTTGTTATATGACATTATTACTTGACAGAATTACTAATTTGAACGTGTTTTGCATTAATTTATTTACTTTTGTTGTTAACACTGTAGTCTACAAAAACATTCGAGCTGGAAATCAATTTGTTGAATATGTATCATTTTTAATTGATGTTTTACTCAAACAACATAATAATAGTGATGTTCTGAAACAGTTTTTACTTGAATTAATGAAAAAACCTCTAACGCACTGACACGTTTTCTGAATTGGTGGTCAAGTATTAAAAATGAGCTGTAATTAACAGTAAGCAATAAAAGAATTTATTTTCAATGGAATTTATCTTCTAACAACAACTTACTGTAAATAATTTGGGACAGATACAACAAATACAGTTCTATATAATCACATATATAAAATAAAAGTACATCACTGAGTAAGCATTGTCCTTGCTCTCGTAACATTTAATTCTTAGTGGCACACTTTTCTTTTTGTCCTGTACCTTTTGATTGATTATCTTGTTTACATGACATTTGCAACATTAAATTATATATATATGTTTGTGTGTGTGTGTGTGTGTGTGTGTGTGTGTGTGTGTGTGTGTGTGTGTGTGTGTGTGAGCTGGGGGCGGTATTACTGTAGCTCAGTGGTTAAGGCTCTTGTTACTAATCAGGAGGTTGGGGGGGGGTTCAAGCCCCACTATTGCCAAGCTCTTGCTCTTGGGGCCCTCAGTGCTCTAGGGGGATGTGACATGGCTGACCCTGCACTGTGACCCCAACCTCCTAACAGCACTGGGATATCTGAAGAAAGAATTTCACTGGGCTGTAAATACACATTTGACAAGTATAAAGCACCCTTCTTTCTTTTTTATTTTCCCCAGAATCCTCAGCTGATGACCTTTACATGACATTACATGACCTCAGGCACTATATCCCGGTTAAAGTCATTGTAACTTACATCATCTAAGCATTAATAATGCACAACTGTTTTTTTTTTTGTATCTCAGTTCCGCTCTTAAATGTTTGTGACTAAATTTAGCATTCATCTGCTTGTTCTGGTTAGTGTTTTTTTTTTTTCTTCACATTACCTAAAACAAAAACATTTTTCTGCAGAATACATCACTTGTATCTGTTTGTCTGATTCTTGACAAAATTGGATCTTAATTTGTGCTGTTGATATGTTTTTTCCTTTTTTAAATAGGCATTTATTTATTTATCTATTTAATTTTTTTATGTATTTATTTACCTCTTATTGTAAAATAATGTATTATTTATTTCCCACTTAAACACCCCACACAGCACTGTTACAATGTTCTACCTTTCAAAATCCGGATTTATGTTAACACTGATATTTTTCAAGGTCCCAGTATGATTTCTAACAAAACATGCTTGTGACATTTTGATATAATCCAGGCCAGAGCATGCATGAGAAATACTTTAATTTTACTTTAAATTTCCCTCGGTCGCTCTTTTTCCATTTTTTCTGTGTTTAATCAAAGCTCTTTTTTCTGTTCATTAAGGAGAGCTTGGTAATGAAGATGGAACACGTCTGTCGCTAGTTCCTCTCACTGCTTCTCAGTGATCACACAAAGCTATGCCTGGAGCTACATGATAATTAAGGATTACACTGACACTAAACACAGTTCCTAGTAGGTCTGTGTGGGGGGTGGGAAACAAACGGCTAACGTAGCGTGTGAACACGATTAAAGATTCACGTATGGAAATGAACTTTTACATGCATATATGGGCCATGAACCATGGCCTAAAAGATTGAGGATGTTTGTTCCTAATGCCATTGCTCTGCATAGTAATATCTCTCTCCTGTGTCAAAGGCCTGTTATCAAACAGTATTTACAGAGTTAAGCAATTATCTTTCAGGTCCAGGTGCAGCAAACTGAGCCTTTGTGATTACTTTAATGTAAGGTATCATAAACTGATTTTATAAACAATGCACTTCATTTATCTGTGGGTGTAGATGCTTTTATGGGTCAAACCAAATGAAAGTTTTATGTCACTTTTGTACTTACAAGCTTATGTTGATAATCACTGATTAGGCACAAAGCACATGAACATCCGTAGCATTTAGTGACTTCCACAAAACTATAGAAAATGTGTGTTCACAAAGAATTAAAATGTAATATGGAATTTTTGAAATGGAGGCAAAACTTATGTTATTTTAATAAATGTAGCTATTAAATGACAAAATCTGAAGACAAATTACAAAAATTAGGTGTCAATGAAAAAGATACATAGAGAGAGAGAGAGAGAGAGAGAGAGAGAGAGAGAGAGAGAGAGAGAGAATCATGGGTATTATCAAGTTTAATTGTCTCACCATCTCAATTGATGATCAGTAGTCCCTTACAAAATTCAGTTTTTAGTTCTCTAATGCAGCATTGTGCACCCCAAACCAATGATGGTATGCAGCACAATACCAAGTGTAAAGTTTATTGCAGATTAAGATTTACAAGCTCAGACACTCATCAGTCATTGAAGTAATTGAGAGCGTTAAGAGAAAATTGGTGAACAAGCATAACCTGGGACAGCTCCTCAGACTGGGTAGAAATTTAATTAACAAATCATGGTCTCACCAAACATCGATGTGCTTCTCGTTACAAAATTCACTTTATTAATTAATTCGTAATTCGTAATATTGATTATGAAGTTCAGGTGTTTTAGTAAAAAACATTGTTAACAAGTGCCAAAATCAAGCACATAGACAACAGACACACTGGCAGTAGAATGGGGTGTACTAAGGAGCTTGATGACTTTAAATGCAGCCCTGCTATAGGATCACAAGACAGTTGGGAAATTTTTGCTCTTCTAGATGTGTCAACTGAAGATGTAAAGAACACCAACACTGAACTTCAGATACTGGACTTAGAGACATTAGGAGTACCTGCATAATGCATGCATAGAATGAATAAGTGCCAACAGTACTGATAGTTTGTCTGAGAGATAAAGTATTATTGCTGATTAACTGGCAGCCTCTTATAGACTGTTGAAAAATGGAAACAGAAAGAATTCATCGACTTGTAGATTTTGGAATAAGCTAGTTTGGCAAATTAATACACAACACAGTGAAGCTATATAATTTGCTCCTTCAAGCCAAGAGCTATTAAGGTTACCCATGCTGAAAAGTTCAAATCATGACAATCTCTCCCTTAGGCGCTACTCGTTCTGACGTATAGTCATGGTTATGGATTTGCACAAGATCTACAGTATTCTTTATTGAGTCTTGGAGGCAAAATTAGGTAATAAATGTGAAAATTTAAAATGAATTGGATTGCGATCAACAGTGTTATGAGGCTCTGTGTATTCTATTGTTTTCGAAGTAGTAATAAGTATATCTTTTTTATTGGTTAGTGAAATTATGTTGCCAGTGTTGCTATGTTTTTATAACCCTGTTAAGTTTTGTGTGTTTGCATTGTATGCAAGTGATCTCTGTCCAGTTTCATGATCCAGGGTTTCCTTTTTTTCTTTTACTAAACAATCACTCTTTATAAAATAAATAATTAAAAAGTATTAAGCCTCCCACTTTCCACCAACCAGAAAAAGCACCCTCAGGGCCTGTTTGGCAAGTGGTGACCTCATTATCATTAGCATTATTATGGCTGCAGATGTTTCGCTCTGTTTAAGCGAGACCGGTTTAAATTTTTTATAACTAATTTGCAGTGCAGTTGGTGTCGAAACATGAACCCAGACTCGACCTATTTGCATACGCAAAAACTCACCTCACCTGTAGGTCATTCTGTATTCTGGGAAGGTTTCAAGACATCAGGCTAATATTAATGCATGAGCCTTTTTCGAAGACATATGATTTTTTTATTGCTACGTTTAAGGTTTTGCACTAGTGACCAGAAGATTTTGACTTCAGTTCACAGTAAGTGATCCACTCTTGGGGTTATGAATAAGGCTTTAAACGCTCTGATTTATGCTTTGCATGAATTTTATCTTGTTTGTGTAAAACCAATAAAAGATCTGCCAAATAGAGGCAAAGGAATTGTAATTCAATTGCTAACAATGCACTGAGATTAACCCGTTTAATGTATTCTTTTGAAGCCAACTATGTTGATTTAATTTTACATCTATAAAAATGTGATGCGCTTCAGGGTATTTATTTTAGAAGGTCAAATTACTTTTTTTTTTTTTCAGCAATAAATAGAGTTGGAATTGATGGAAACAGAATACTGAGTCTGGTACTATTACGGTTACATCAAAGCTATTTAAATCCTTGACATACTACTGCTAGCAAGACCTCATACTGTACACCGATTAGGCATGCCATTATGACCACCTGCTTAATATTGTGTTGGTCCCACATTTGCTGCCAAAACAGTCCTGACCTGCATGGACTCCACTAAACTTTTGAAGGTGAGCTGTGGTATCTGGCACCAAGATTTTAGCAGCAGATCCTTGAAGTCTTGTAAGTTGTGAGGTGGGGCCTCCATGGATTGGATGTGTTTGTCCAGCACATCCTATATACTTAATTGGCTTCAGATCTGGGGAATTCGGAGGCCAAGTCAACACCTCAAACTCGTTGTGCTCCCCAAACAATTCCTGAATCATTTTTGTTTTGTGGCAGGGTGCATTATCTAGCTGAAAAAGGCCACAGCAATCAGGGAATACCATTTCTCTGGAAGGGTGTACATCGTCTACAACGATGCGTAGGCATGTGTTATGTGTCAAAGTAACAACACATGAATGGCCAGACATGAGGTTTCCCAGCAGAACACTGCCTCCGCCAGCTTGCCTTCTTCCCATAGTGCATCCTGCTGCCATGTGTTCCCCAGGTAAGCGATGCACACGCACCCGGGCCATTCACGTGATGTAAAAGAAAACATTTTATCAAACCAGGTCACCTTCTTTCATTGCTCGGTGGTCTAGTTCTTCCATTGCTCCATGGTCCAATGTTTTTAGCCATCACAAATTTGGTCAATTGGTCAACAACAATTTGGCTTCTAACACATCAACTTTGATGACAAAATGTTCACTTGCTGCCTAATATATCCAACCCACTAACAGGTTCCATTATAAAGAGATAATCAGTGTTATTTAATTGACCTTTCAGTGGTCATAATATTATGCCTGATCAGTGTATATTGCCAAGCTATAAGAAAATGGTTGGTGGGAGCTAAGAAAAATGTATTGTATGTACCAGCACTGCTTTACAAAATGATTGTTTAATTGCCAAATTATTATTATTTTTTTGTTTTTTTTCCTTATTATTATTTTACCTTTTATTTCTTCATATTTTTAGGTATGAATTTAACTTAAGCTAAACGTTTGCGTCTACATTCAATGTTAAATTAATCCAATTTGTATGGTTTTAAATCGATTAAGAATTGAAAATAACACTTAACCCCTATTAGACTGGAAAAGCAGAGGGGTCCACTCCAATTTATGGTCATATAGAAAAGAATAACACATTATTCAAAACTGCAACATATCTACTATTATTTGTATGAACTTGCAATAAAAAAAATAAAAAAAAAACTAAATACAATTTAAAAACGTACAGAAAACAAATATGATGCAGTTTCAGTTTTGTACTTGATGTACAACTATTTAACATGAGAAATATGTCAACAAAAATCTTTTTTTACATGAAATAATGAGAAATTTAAACAAATATTCTCTGTAGAATTTTCATGAAAACTTACAATGGGTACAGATTGTCATCAATTTGAGGCAGCATTTAAACCGAATTTCTTGTCAAAGGTGAAATCAGTGAAATGAGGAAATGTTAGTTGATAACGGTGATGGAAGTGAGTACACCCTCCACCACAATCCAAAAAAAGGCTGAACATCTGTTGGCCCTTAGGCAGAATCTCAAAATGCATGTGCTGAGGTGGAAGAAATATTAATTTGTAGTCCGTGACCTAGACAGCAGTTTTTTTTTATTATTAAAACACAACAAAAAAAAAGTTGGATGGTTGTATTAAAATCTTATGACCTGTCAAGTGTGGAGTGTATGCATTGCAACCTTCTTTTAGAGCAAGTGTGTATTTATGTGTGAAGTGCATCCCAGTTACTGGTGAAAGAAATCAGAACTGACAACTAACCATTGAAGAGCTGAGAATGAATCAATTAGCTTGTATTTGATGCATCTCTGTGGGATTATATTGCACTTTTTGAATTTAATAAAATAATTTAACTAGTGTCACCCAAAAAGTCAATGCAATCATCACTTTATTAGGAGGAACACACAGTAGTTTTTTCACTTCAGACCCAAGACCATGGTTTATTCCAACGCCTCTGGGTTTAGGGATTATGGCTATAGTGTCATGCCACGGTTTGAAGAAACGCTAGCATGCTATATCTCTCCCCGAGTGTGCATCTACCCTAAAAACCCCGACATTACCCACCAAGCCCCTGCGCACCTTGCCGCTGGTGGGTAATGCTTATGCCTCATCAGTTCAGGCCACTGAATGTTTGCACGCCATGTCGGTACTGCAGGCATACCAAGCCCACCTGCTGTGGGAGCTGGATCTGGGAGATCCCTTGAGCGGGCAGTTTTCTGAGATCCGCCGTACGGCGCATCTGGCCCTACAAGCCACAAAGGAGACCGCTAAGGCCATCGGCTGGTCTATGGCTGCCCTAATAGCTATTAAAAGACATCTCTGGCTTACCCTGTCTAAAATACCAGACAGGGACAGGGTCGTGCTGCTGAACGCCCCACTCTCTCCTTTGGGCCTGTTCGGCGATGGCGTTGATTCGTTAGTTAACAGGTTCCAGGAGTCCAAGAGACAATAAGCGGCATTCCAGCGGTATCTCCCACGCCGCTCTCATGGGGCTGCTCAGCGGGTGCAGCCCTAACCCAGCACTTTGTACCGCCAAGTGCAGAGATAGAGCGTCACGTCCTGCCCTGCGAGGTGACAGATCTGAGGACTGTCAACTTCGAGAAGAGGTCTACGGCCAAAAAGGTCCTGACCCGACCTGTGGAGGGATGACCAGGGGGCGTGTAGCACCGCTTTTCTTGGTGCCTGTTTCCCCCCGGTGGGTTCAGGGACTTGATTCGTTGTTCGGTAACCCTGCCATTAATGTGCTTCAGGGCACGGCCAGCTTTGGTCCTTTGGTTCTGCCCGGTTCCACTTCAAGCGGATTGTGTCTCAGATCAGATCCTAGGATTGGTTTGTCACAGTAGATCTAAAGGATGCGTACTTTCACGTACCCATCCTCCCTTCTTACAGGAAGTTCAGGAAAGGTCAAAGCATTCCAATATCAGGTCTTTCCATTCGGCCTTGCCCTGTTACCTTCACAAATGGTCGATGTAGCTCTGGCTCCCCTGAGACTTCAGGGCATCTGTATCCTCAATTATATAAACGATTGGTTGATATTAGCTCAATCAGAGCACATAGTGGTCTGGCATCATTTGACCCGGAGTGTGGCAGCCTCCAAGGCTTGGTCCTATGGAGTGTCCCTTCAAGACCTCTGTGACGCTGCGGGGTGGTCCACCCCGCTCACCTTTACCAGGTTTTACAATTGTGACCTTTGTGCCATTCCTGGCACCTCTGTCCTTCCACTCATTTGAGCTCATTCACACCAGTCAGGGACTGGTCGGTGTGGTGTTATTGGACTCTTGTTCCCAAAGTGTTCTGACGCAGCTCGAGTTCCTGAAAGGGAATGTCTCTAGTTTATGTATGTAACCCTGAGGGAACGAGATGCTGCGTCTCTAGCCACACCTCCGGCGCTTCCTTCACGGTCACAGAAGCTGAAGCAGTCTTCTCACCAAGTGCACTTTATACTCCCTGGTCGTGATGTTACCCCGCCGGTGACAGCCTGTCTTCAATTTTGACTGATTAGACTCAATAATCAGAGCATGGACAACGCAGTCGCGTTCCCAAAGCGTTCCGATGCAGCGTCTTGTTCCCTCATGGAACTAGGGTTACATAGGTAACCTAGAGACGATTTTTCACATTTAGTGTTGTAGTTTATTTTCTTTTGCAGGCAGCAAAATGTAAAAATGCATTGAAGCTGGAAATGTAAATTATAGCCTGTTTATAGCTGTTAATTAAACAGCTGTGAACACACATTAAACTGTCTAAAAATTTTCCTAATATCTGCTCAGCTGATAGAAATGAGTAGTCATGAAAAAGCACATGGACACAGAGCATGTGTAGGTTAACTGCCAGAAGCTTCCATCACCCCATTTATTCATCCATCAATTCACTGACTCATGATTCATTGGTTGCTTAATACTTTCCTGAGCTGTACAAATTTCAACAACACTATGGATTCTCTAAACACTTCTGACTCCTGTGTGAGATGTTTGCTCATTTGGCTCAGGTTACAGGCTGACATTTCTCCTGCTGATGTGAAAGATCCATAGGAGCTCCTGTCACCCTTTTGCCTCTGTCCCGCTGATCCTTCACCACTCATTCTTGAAGATTCGATTAAGTTTAGTGGCCCTGGTGCTCTCTTTTTTCCCCTTACCTTGGGCATTTTTTGTTTAACCGAAACTGACACTCATAAAAATAGAAGATTGCATTAGGTAAAAAGTTTCTTAGGTGTTTAGGTTTTAGAATCATCAATTTATTTTCTTTAGATTTTCAGTAGTGCAGTCTCTCTAGCCAGGAACAATACAAGGATAAACTTTCAAAATGCTGACACATTGTTCTTTTAATTTTGCCAGGTGTTTTTTTTTTTTCGCACATTAGCAATGACTCAGTCAGCTAATTAACATTTCTCTGAGTCCTGTGTCTATGGTTTTTAACCTTTTTTCGGAGTTTTTTTTCCTTCTTCTTCCATTTGTCCTTTTTGTGACATTTTATACGAATAACCCCATTAGAGAACCTCTAAAGACTTCTCTCTATTGGAGATTTTCTACTCGGGAGGGTTTGAATGCTTGCGCATTCCTTGAGCCATGATATGGTATCTGTGGCTGTATCTGTGTGACTTAAACCCAGGTTAATCGACTAGTGAATAACACTCTTTATTATTTCTAGCTTTTAGATGAAAAAAAACCTTAACATGAATAGCATCCTTAATCAGATGTAGTCCAATTCTTTTGGTTAGTACAGCATAGATATTTTGGGGTTTATTGCATACATTCACTATAAATAATAATAATGAAGTGGCAGCTCAGGAGGAAAAAAAACAAAACAAGAAAAAACAAAGTACCCTTTGCAAAAGTAAGATTTAGCACAGGGAGAGCTAATCAGCTTGATTAAAAGCTGGTAATCATCTCAGTGATACAGATGCTCATATTTATTTATTCTTTATTTTTATTCTTAGTGATATAGCAATAGTTTTTTTAATTGAGAAATAATAAATTCTTAATATGTTCTACACTGTAAATTGAGACTGATGTTTAAAACACAATCTACAATATATATTGCAACTAATACACCCATATAAATCCTATATACGTCTCTGCTGTTTGAGCTGGGATGAAAAAAAACGAGTCTTAATTTAATTAATATTCTATCCTACATTACTTATATGGTCACATGTTGGAAAGACTCAAGCATTCATAGCCACACACACTTCCGTGCTCTGGGTGGGCCAGCTGAGAGTTAGAGCTTAATTAACCTTTGTCTTTTCAACCCTATTTGGCTTTGTAATATAGAAGCACTAATATGGATTCTGTGCATGGCACTGAGTGAAGATGTGAGAGATTGAGAGTGAATCTGGTATGACTAATGATGTCAGCAAGCGGAAAAGTTTCGTTTTGTCATGTCCGAATGGTTTTCTGAGACATTTGGAATTTAGCCAAAGTGCAAGGATACAATTCAATGGCTTGCTAGAATTTAATAGAGATTTTATATGAGAAGTTGGAGACAAATTAATCTGTTTTACGAACTCTATTATACCTTTTGACCACTTTTTTGGTCGAAGCATTGGATATCTTGTATTGCAAGACTACAGCTAGGTAAGAAATAAGTGTCAACCTATTTATATTGAAATTTGGACCTTGCTAAACCGAAACCTTTTACCAAATATTTTATCAATTACTTATTTGTGATATAATGGGCATTACCATAAAATCATAAACAAAAACTCCTTATGAACAAGGTGTGCCTACAAAATTCTGTTTGCATCTATCTATCTATCTATCTATCTATCTATCTATCTATCTATCTATCTATCTATCTATCTATCTATCTATCTATCTATCTATCTATCTATCTATCTATCTATCTATCTATCTATCTATCTACAGTGAGGAAAATAAGTATTTGAACATCCTGCTATTTTGCAAGTTCTCCCACTTAGAAATCATGGAGGGGTCTGAAATTGCATCGTAGGTGCATGTCCACTGTGAGAGACATCATCTAAAAAAAAATCCAGAAATCACAATGCATGATTTTTTAACTATTTATTTGTATGATACAGCTGCAAATAAGTATTTAAACACCTGAGAAAGTTGATATCAATGTTAATATTTGGTACAGTAGCCTTTGTTTGCAATTACAGAGGTCAAACATTTCCTGTAGTTTTTCACCAGGTTTGCACACACTGCAGGAGGGATTTTGGCCCACTCCTCCACACAGAACTTCTCTAGATCAGTCAGGTTTCTGGCACGGAGTTTGAGCTCCCTCCAATTCTCTATTGGGTTTAGGTCTGGAGACTGGCTAGGCCATGCCAGAACCTTGATATGCTTCTTACAGAGCCACTCCTTGGGTTTCCTGGCTGTGTGCTTCGGGTCATTGTCATGTTGGAAGACCCAGCCTCGACCCATCTTCAATGCTCTAACTGAGGGAAGGAGGTTGTTCCCCAAAATCTCGCAATACATGGCCCCGGTCATCCTCTCCTTAATACAGTGCAGTCGCCCTGTCCCATGTGCAGAAAAACACCCCAAAAGCATGATGCTACCACCCACATGCTTCATAGTAGGGATGGTGTTCTTGGGATGGTACTCATCATTCTTCTTCCTCCAAACACGTTTAGTGGAATTATGACCCAAAAGATCCAAAAGTAAATGATCTAAAACCAAATATATTTACCAAACTTTGTAATCAATATTATTATGATGGTCATTTCTGGGATGTTAAGTCAACATGTTATCGGAAGTATTTATGAAAAAACTTTTTAATCTGTCCTTTCTTCTTAGCTTGCATGTGTGTATGGAAAAACAACTAGCTTTTTATTGTTTGTGCCTTAATATTTCCTAAGATTTAAAGCAAAGGTATCTTTAAATGCTCCACACATTTCTGTATCAATGTTATCAATTTAAATCATTCAAACTCTCAGCTGGTCTGTGGCAAGCTTTCAATTCCCAGCTGTCTTACTCTCTCCTTCTATCTCTTGCCAACTAAAGGTCATGCAGGCAAATCTCACTCGCATGCAGTGAACTCAGCCTTACTGCCCCATTTTCATACTTCTCCAGGCTGTAGAAAATCGATTTAAAAGAGATTAATCACAGACAGCTGCTGGCTCTACAGCGAGCCTTGTCTCTGAAACATGACCTATCCTCTTGCTACAACATGGAGTGAGAGGAACAAATTGAAAGAAAATAAGAAATGATTACCAACTGATTCAGATATCTGTAGTGCATTTCATTTGAGTGTGTCAAGGAATGTTGGTTAGAGCCGGTAGCTGCCTGGAGCTGCCAAGTGCCTGTTACACAATTCTAAATGTTCCCAGTGGAAATATTGATATCAACAATTACTATTAAACCCCCATATGCATTCAACTTTGACATGGGGAAGGGACTTTGGTGAACCTTGCAGCTAAGTCATCAAGAAGATGATGTCATGGTGAAGAGATCTGAAATGTGCCTGGATTCTGGTTACCAGGACCCTTGAATGGAACTCAGGGGATAGATTCAGCAAGCAAGGTATCTGACTGACAGTTTGCGATGAATTAGATTTAGCAATGTGTGAATCATTCTCATTTCCTCCATAGGAGTCCATGTCAAAGTGCTGGCAGGGAGAAACCTAGTTGAACCTATAATTCAAGAGAACCCTAAACTTTGAAAGTTGTCGTTTTTCTTACACAGCTTTGTTTTGGTTTGTAACAGCATATGGTTTTGTGTGCTTTGGGTTGTTCTTGTGTGAGGTACTACAGGTGTACAAAATACTTTGAATATGTGCTTCTTGAGTATCTGCTTCTGTCAAGGATGTATCTTGTCTCCACTTTAAAATATGAAGAAGCACAAGCTGAGACTGGACAGGATCAGTATGCCACCTGCAGAGGAAAGGAGAATAGTTTTCCCTGAGTAGCAGGGTTTGAAGGATCTTATTAACGTCATTGTCAAAGAGAGTCTGAGGATGATATGGATTGCAATAACAGTTTTGCTGTCAATAAACCGGTATTTAGTGGTGAAGCAGGGTCTTAATTTCTGGACTAAACTGTAATTTTGCCACTTAATATAAACAGAATATTACTATGGACTTAGCTGACCTTTCCAAAACCTTACCAGAATCAAATGAGGACTCTGACCACATTTCAGCTATGACCTGTCGTGTTCTTTCTTGTATTTAATTTAAAAGACATTATTGAATTTTGGCTTATATTCATTTTTATTAAACATGTTTAACTGTACATGTTACATGTTACATGTGCTCAAACAAACAAACATACACACACACACACACATTTATATATATATATATATATATATATATATATATATATATATATATATATATATATATATATATACAGTGAGGAAAATAAGTATTTGAACACCCTGCTATTTTGCAAGTTCTCCCACTTAGAAATCATGGAGGGGTCTGAAATTGTCATCGTAGGTGCATGTCCACTGTGAGAGACATAATCTAAAAAAAAAAATCCAGAAATCACAATATATGATTTTTAAACTATTTATTTGTATGATACAGCTGCAAATAAGTATTTGAACACCTGTCTATCAGCTAGAAATCTGACCCTCAAAGACCTGTTAGTCTGCCTTTAAAATGTCCACCTCCACTACATTTATTATCCTAAATAAGATGCACCTGTTTGAGGTCGTTAGCTGCATAAAGACACCTGTCCACCCCATACAATCAGTAAGAATCCAATTACTAACATGGCCAAGACCAAAGAGCTGTCCAAAGACACTAGAGACAAAATTGTACACCTCCACAAGGCTGGAAAGGGCTACGGGGAAATTGCCAAGCAGTTTGGTGAAAAAAGGTCCACTGTTGGAGCAATCATTAGAAAATGGAAGAAGCGAAACATGACTGTCAATCTCCCTCGGACTGGGGCTCCATGCAAGATCTCACCTTGTGGGGTCTCAATGGTCCTAAGGAAGGTGAGAAATCAACCCAGAACTAGAGAGGAGCTGGTCAATGACCTGAAAAGAGCTGGGACCACCGTTTCCAAGGTTACTGTTGGTAATACACTAAGACGTCATGGTTTGAAATAATGCATGGCACGGAAGGTTCCCCTGCTTAAACCAGCATATGTCCAGGCACGTCTTAAGTTTGCCAATGACCATTTGGATGATCCAGAGGAGTCATGGGAGAAAGTCATGTGGTCAGATGAGACCAAAATAGATCTTTTGGGTCATAATTTCACTAAACGTGTTTGGAGGAAGAAGAATGATGAGTACCATCCCAAGAACACCATCCCTACTGTGAAGCATGGGGGTGGTAGCATCATGCTTTGGGAGTGTTTTTCTGCACATGGGACAGGGCGACTGCACTGTATTAAGGAGAGGATGACCGGGGCCATGTATTGCGAGATTTTGGGGAACAACCTCCTTCCCTCAGTTAGAGCATTAAAGATGGGTCAAGGCTGGGTCTTCCAACATGACAATCACCTGAAGCACACAGCCAGGATAACCAAGGAGTGGCTCTGTGGGAAGCATATCAAGGTTCTGGCGTGGCCTAGCCAGTCTCCAGACCTAAACCCAATAGAGAATCTTTGGAGGGAGCTCAAACTCTGTGTTTCTCAGCGACAGGCCAGAATCCTGACTGATCTAGAGAAGATCTGTGTGGAGGAGTGGGCCAAAATCCCTCCTGCAGTGTGTGCAAACCTGGTGAAAAACTACAGGAAACGTTTGACGTCAAACAAAGGCTACTGTACCAAATATTAACATTGACTTTCTCAGGTGTTCAAATACTTATTTGCAGCTGTATCATACAAATAAATTGTTAAAAAATCATACATTGTAATTTCTGGATTTTTTTTTTTTAGATTATGTCTCTCACAGTGGACATGCACCTACGATGACAATTTCAGACCCCTCCATGATTTCTAAGTGGGAGAACTTGCAAAATAGCAGGGTGTTCAAATACTTATTTTCCTCACTGTATATATATATATATATATATATATATATATATATATATATATATATATATATATATATATATATATATATATATATATATATATATATATATTATATCTATATCTATATCTATATATATATCTATATATATATATATATATATATATATATATATATATATATATATATATATATATATATATATATATGTACTTTTTACTCAGATTCATCACTGATTTCAGAAAACAGTTTAATTCATCATCTAGATTGTGCCTTTATAAATTGTGCGATATATATTGTGCGATATATGTGGTGCAATAAGTGGTGAGATTAAAAAGATTTTGCTTCTGCAATAATAGTTATACAATTATTTAGGTGCAACATGGAATGGGAAAATGCAGTTAGGTAAGCAGTTAAGATTATGATTTTTTTTTATTGAAACATTATGTTTTAATCTCAATACAACCTTTTAAATTTTTTTCTGCTTGTTAAACCTATTTGTCACTTGTCCACCTGGCAAATACAGTATGAATAATCAGTCCAATCGGCAAGACATAAATTTTGCTTCGCCAATATGCAAGTCTGAGACCACATTGAAAATTCCAGCTGTGCACACAATCATAATGCAGAAATGGGCCATACCATATACCAATTGTCCAAAAGGAGCATTATTACTGTTGCTCTGAGATGTTTGGTGTATACAATATAAAGATACCTAAACTGGATACAAGAAAACCACTGGATGATGTTTTTTGTTTTTTTTTCAGAAACAAGCAAAAAAAAAAAAAAAACAGGAGCAATTTATTTGTCTCTGAAGTTTATACACCATTTGGTTTATTTTTTTTAGGTAATGTGATGTCCCATATTTCATTTCATTAAGTATGTCTGCTTATCTCAAAAGCTAATAGACAATATGTACTGTTTATAAGTATGCAAAAGACAAATTATAATTTCCCTTTTGCATACTAATATTAATAACACTATGACACCAAAGACTCTGTGTAAGATTCATATGCTCAAGCTCCTAATCTAAGTAGTATAAATTGGATAACTGCAGTTTCACTGCTTCCCCAACATTGACTGATATGCGAGTGTTATAGATGGTAACCACACTGGTTAATTATAATTAGCATTTCTTAGTATAGTCCTCTGTGATGGTGTTAATCACAGAGTGTTAATGTTTAAAAATATACTCTTGTATAAAGTTCTCTTTTGCACATTGTACTGTAAAACATATTATACAGTAGGCTTCCTGTTTGGTGCTATTTTGTGTTTTGTGTATCTGTCCCACATTGTCTTGTGTTGTCTGTCTGCACTGTTTGCACTAGGTTGCACATGATGCACTTTATGTGGCTTGGACAGGTTACTTTAGTCCTTAGCTCTGTGTTTTGTATGTAGCTCTATGTTGTGTGATGTAGCTCTATGTTGTATGTAGCACCAGGGTTCTGGAGGAAGGTTGTCTCATATCGCTGTGTACTGTATCAGCTATATATGGTTGGAATGACAATAAAAGCTTCTTGATTTGACTTGATCTAAGGCATAATGCAGTTTGTCCATTTAAAATAATTCGGATGGTGAAACATTTTTAAGTGTATAACAGCTTTAGAATCAGGACAAATGTCCTTTATATTAGAAACAGGAAGAGGCCTTGCTAGATATATACAGTTGCATTAATAAAATAAATTTCTCAATTTAAAAAAAAACTAAAGTTTTGTTTGTCTGAGTAAGATTTCACAACTTCTATCCTTTTTTTTCTTTTAGATACTATTTTTTGCACCCCTGATAATCTAACTTGCTAACTCGATCTATCACTGTTAATAAAAGACACTTGACATAATGAATCAACTTGTCAATCTGTTTCTTATATAATTGGCTTTCTGTTATATTTTACATGCATATATTATCTAGAGAGATGGTTGAGGATCTATGTGCTGGATGTTTTATTAACAAAGCAAAAATTTAAGTTTCAATTCATGCAAGGGTGGGAAAAATTCAAACCAGTGATCAACAGGCACTGTGTATAAATCTGAAACTTTTGTGATGAATTTGAACATATACACTGAACTTTGTTATTCTTTGGCATTTGTGTCTGAGTGTAAAAAAAAAAAAAAAAAAAAAAAAAATGTATATATATATATATATATATATGAATATATAGGTGAAATGTACATTAAGGTTTTACAGTATGAATATGACTGCTGGAAACTTGTGGATTTTATGTGCACAGTATGTGTGAAATCACCACTGGCCCCTTTAAACCTCAACTGTTCAACTACAGTATAGGTAGGCCTGTGGGTTTTTTTTTGCCCATCACTTGTATACTAAATATTTCCAAAGCATTTGTTAAATAAATTAATGTAAAGTACTCATAGCTGCATTGTGCCTAGTTTAATATTGAGATCAGGCCTTTTTTAGCATGCTTTTCCTAGGTCTGTGAGGGTTTCCTCTGGGTTCTCTTAAATTTTTTCCCCTTGAGAACTGACTACACTAGATTGCTTCCTGGGTGTGAATGTGTGTGCAAATGGTGTTCTCCTGTCTTGTACTTAGTGTTCTCAAGAAAAAAAATCCTAAAGTGTACTGAAATTGAATCTTGAAGACAATAAAAAAAAATAACTAACTAACTAAATAAAAAGATATCGTTTTTGTTGACCACAGTGACACGTTACCTCTGAACCTTCTAACATTTCAATTGTACACTCAATGCTGTTCTTTTGCAGTGCTTTTTATGAAACTCACAATGTATTTTTTACAGTACTTTACTTTGTACCACATTATATATACAGTACAGACCAAAAGTTTGGACACACCTGCTCATTCAGAGTTTTCTTTATTTTCATGACTATGAAAATTGTAGAGTCACACTGAAGGCATCAAAACTATGAATTAACACGAATTATATATGGAATTATATACATAACAAAAAAGTGAACTGAACATATGTCATATTGTAGGTTCTTCAAAGTAGGCATCAAGAGAATGCCAAGAGTGTGCAAAGCAGTAATCTAAGCAAAAGGTGGCTACTTTGAAGAACCTACAATATGACATATTTTCAGTTCTTTCACACTTTTTTGTTATGTATATAATTCCACATGTGTTAATTCATAGTTTTGATGCCTTCAGTGTGACTCTACAATTTTCATAGTCATGAAAATAAAGAAAACTCTTTCAATGAGCAGGTGTGTCCAAACTTTTGGTCTGTACTGTAGCTCAATCATAGACATTTTGTACTTTTTACTTTAAATGTCCTAATTTCTGTTGCTAAACTGCGCACCTTATTACAAACCTCCCTGATAAATTATCAGCATTAACATAAATGCATAAGGTTTAGCAGGAGGTCTAAATGAAAGTAATTTGATTACACATGAAAATTGATTAGTCATGGCAGGGGGCTAGAAAGTCCTACAATTTGAGTGATGCTGTTTTATTGTGTTAGGTAATTGACAGAAGCTCTGACCTTTAAAAACTTTTCGAATCAGACACAGCACATTGATCTAGCCGTGCAATCTGTTTTTTTTTTTTTTGTGTTGTTTTTTTTATTCACCTTTCCCGAGGAGATAATGATAAATACAAACAAATCAGCTTCAAGTGCCCAGACAAACGTACACACATTTTAATTCCTATGCAGTGCTCATGCGTGTGTGTGTGTGTGTGTGTGTGTGTGTGTGTGTGTGTGTGTGTGTGTGTGTCAGACAGAGGAACAGAATTAGAATTAGAAATACAGAAACATAAATGTAGATTTTCAAATCACGCATGAAGAACATGTAGAGAATGATTTACAAAAAATGTCAAACGCTCAAATACAAGGCATGCTTGGTTCAGTTTCTACAGAGGATCGATCCAAATTGCTTTGAAATCACTTGGAACCTGAACTGAGGCCATCTCACTCAGGTGCTGTCAGACCATTTACTCTGATCTGTGTGATTTGGTCCCTGATTAAAGAAACCACATAGAAGGGGAAAACACATTAAAACTTACATACAAAAAGCATACAAGGTTCGATTGGTAGTACACACCCAAGCTTAGGGAGCAATAATATCATGGTGAATTTGACTATTAATGAATCACATTGTGAATGGGAAATTGTTCACTAAAATTTTGCTTGTGCACATATACAGTAATACATCTTAAATACATCTTAAATATATCTTATAGTAACACATGTTAAAAGGGGCCTTAGTCTTTAATGACCCTCAGTGTAGCATATATATTAAATACAACATTTAAACATTAGAGTTTTTGGGGTTATTTAATTTTGATTGGGTTTTAAGAAATAACATATAAAAATACATTTATGGAATGCCACGTCTGGATTGTTTGCTATAGTTAGCAACAGTAGAAACCATCTATAGACTTTCATTAAGCCTGCCAAACTTTCAACATATCTCAACAGTGATAGTATTCTTAAACCCTGACTTATTTCTGCTAGCATGAAAAAAAAAACAACAAAAAAAAGAAGATAAGGATGTCTGCATAATGCTCTAAATGTCAACATTGTTGGTGAATAGAAATCTTCAAAACATCAAACTGAAAGCATATAATCCAAATGGTTTGTATTCCTATAGTAACTTAGTTTTCTCTAACATATTGATTATGACAGATTAATGAAGCTCTAAAATTCACCCCCCCAAAAAAGACACTAAACACAGCTGAAATTTTGTGGAGTCCAGTTAGGATTTGCATAATGTTAGCAGACACCTCCTATCTTTGACTCAAGTGCATGTTCTTACTTCATGGTAAAGTGTTGTGACTGAGAGGATTTGACTTTTCAAGGATTTGACTGAAAGGATTTGTTTTCATTTTATCACACTTTGATCCAGATCATGCTGCTGACAGACCCAGAGGTGGAGAACAGTCTGCTGATCAGCACGGATGAAGGCGCCACATATCAGAAACACCGCCTCGGCTTCTATGTGCTCAGCCTGCTTTTCCATCCCGAGCAGGAGGATTGGATTCTCGCTTATAGCCACGATCAGAAAGTATGTGACTCTTGCAAATCTGTATTTTGGGTTTTATGCCTTGCAACTCAGCTATTAAAGGACACAGGAGTCACACAGTGCATTGCCACAGTGTTACATTAACAGCTACCAGCAGAGCTTTTTTAATTAACAAAGCAGGCAAGTGGGAATAAGCAGGATGGTATCAAATGATACATGGCCAGCACAACATGGTAATGGTAAGATTTAATCAATCAGGGGATTAATCATTTGATATACAAATTGCAAACAAATGTAGATTTTTTTTCACACCCAGGTAATGTACACCCATGGAGACCTAGTGTGACCCAGAAATTTGATGTTAAAAAGAACATACAATTTTGTTTATTTCTTGCTGAACAGAAAAGAGTACCTTGTAAAATGACACTCCCTGCTCCATATTTTGTAGTGTTTCAAATTGGAATTAAAACAGATTTAAGATTTTTTGATTTTTATCATTCCATATCTTGAGAAAGATAGAACCACCTGTGGCTTCAATTACAGCTGCAGGTCCTCTGGCACATATCTCTATCAGCCTCGAACATCAGGATACCCTTCGGGAACTCAAACTGTGTCAACAACGCTTTGGGAACACCACTGCGTGTCCCCGCTCTGAATCACGTGTGTTATAAACGTGCGCTAACTTCTGTTTGTTCAGGAAGTGCTCTGCAAGTGTCTGTGTACAGTTAAGTACTGGTAAGGAGGTAAAACAAGAAATAATAAATTGTGAAAAAAGAAGCAAGCAATCTTCAGGCTGCTACACGTAGCTTGTTTTGGGCGGAGCATGCTTGGTCCGCTCTTGAGGATGCTGACTGCTCACACTGTGGACGCATGTCCATGCGTATGCTCCGCTCCCGGAGAATGCTCTTCCAGGGGAGTGCTCTTACTAGTGATAAGGCGGATGCCATTATGGACGAACCCGTAGACATGCCTCCACAGCCAGTCCACTACAGCCAGTCCAGCCAGCCGAAGAACAGAAGCAGCTTTCCCAAAATAAATGTAATGAACGCTTCCTGCATCCTAGGCCTTTGCCTCCACACAAGGGCCTGCCTACTTTCCGGATCTGAGGTGTCCAGGTCATGGAATAACCCATATTTGGCCCGCCTTCTTTAGCCCCAATGTCTCCCGCTACTCTAATGTAGTGGGGCTGAAAGAGTGCGGTTACGGGACGATTCCTAGGGTCGAAGAGGCGCTGGCTGTCTATCTCTTCCCCGGCGCTGCATCGTCCCTTAAGGACTTGTTAATGCCCACCAAGCCTTTTCGTACTTCCTTGGCTCTGGTGGGCAAAGCATACAACGTGGGGCGTAAAGTCGGTGGCTGCCTGCACACCATGGCAGTCTTACAGGCCTTTTAGGCTGAACTGCTTAGAGAGCTGGACGAGGGGGAGACGACACTAAAAACTACGACATCATAGAGTTGCGTAGGGCCATCGACCACTCAATGCCAGCCTGGTGGCTGCCGAGAGACAACTACAGTATGGCTGACTTCTCTCTCGCCACGTCCATGAAATGAAATGAAACCATGTTTGATATTTAGAGTGTTTGGTATCATAAGCATAACCTTTGGGATAAATTCAAATGAATTCTAATGGCAGTTTCACAGTAGGTGCCTTTGTTCAACTTCTCTGCCCAACCTCACTAATAATCTTAAATCACCTGGCTCTAAAATCTAGAGAAGAAACCTCTCCAGAACAGTGCAGGCAAATGGAGAGCAGCTAATACAAGTAACCAGGAAATGCAATTGACTGATAGTTCAGTTTAGTTCAAAAGTCAGTGGTACCCATTTTAAATATTTAAACAATTTTCCTTTTAGATTGGTGAGGTTCAATGGAGAAGTTGGACTAATTGTGTAATTGCCATTTTTATTAATCACAGAGATTGAGATTCAGAGGCTCTGTGCAGGACAGGACAGTTGAGGAGTTCCTCAACTTCAGCCTTAGCAAACCATTTAATCATGTACCTTGCTTTGTGCACTGGGCATTGACTATCTAGTACTGGTTTTGGTGTAAGGAAATTGTCATGATGCAGCATACAAATATATTAGACAATATGTGCCATTAACTGTGTCGGCAAAAGTTTGCAGTAGGCTCACATATGGGGGTCATGGCCAGGCAGCCACATACTTTAAGCCATATAATGTAGCTAATGTTAGCCAGTCGGGCCACTGCTGTTGGCTTTGTGTATTGTTATGTGCATGAAAGTTGTGCAGCTGTATTGTGCAGCTGTATCGATACATACAAGACCGCATCTAGTGATCAAATGTAAACCATAGTGCCGGAAGCCAAACTGGCCATATGTGAGAAAATCCCTGAGGGACCAGATGGTGCTGGTGGTGCTGTGAACTGTGTGTGGTAAAAACCTGTTTGCATTCCTAACTTGCTGATGTTAAAGCCTGAGCAGATGCTTTTCGCATCACTGCAACCGCAGTGTAGGTATCGCTTTCAGACTAATCCTATTGTTATCAAGTTAAACCCTTGCTTCTCAGCTCCCCAGTGCAGTGAGCAATTTTATTAGCTGCACAGTTAAACCCTGTGCTTAAATGTTTAACTCACTAGGCAAACAATTTAATGGTTTCAAATTTAGAGCACATATTAAAAATATAATATTTAATGGATGCATTTTTATAATATTAAAGTGTAAAAAAAAAGCTTGTTCCAGTGGCGAATTTCATATTTTGCAATGGTGGTGGTAGTAGTAGTAGTAGTAGTAGTAGTAGTAGTAGAAGTAGTAGTAGTAATAGTGATAGCAGTGATAGTAGTAGTAATAGTATTAATAGTGGTAGTAGTAGTAATAGTAGTAGTAGTAAGAGTGGTAGCAGTGGTAGCAGTGGTAGTAGTAGTAGTAGTAGTAGTAGTGGTAGCAGTGGTAGTAGTAGTAGTAGTGGTAGAAGTAGTAGTAAGAGTGGTAGCAGTGGTAGTAGTAGTAGTAGTAGTAGTATTAGTAATAGTGGTAGTAGTAGTAGTAGTAGTAAGAGTGGTAGTAGTAGTAGTAGTGGTAGTAGTGGTAGCAGTGGTAGTGGTAGTAATAGTAGTAGTAGTAGTATTAATAGTGGTAGCAATGGTAGTAGTAGTAGTAGTAGTATTAGTAATAGTGGTAGTAGTAGTAGTAGTAGTAAGAGTGGTAGTAGTAGTAGTAGTAGTAGTAGCAGTGGTAGCAGTGGTAGTGGTAGTAATAGTAGTAGTAGTAGTAGTAGTAGTAATAGTGGTAGCAATGGTAGTAGTAGTAGTAGTAGTAGTAGTAGTAGTAATAGTGGTAGTAGTAGTAGTAGTAGTAAGAGTGCTAGTAGTAGTAGTAAAAGTGGTAGAAGTAGTAGTAGTAGTAGTAGTAGTAACAGTGGTAGTAGTAGTATTAATAGTGGTAGCAATGGTTGTAGTAGTAGTAATAGTGGTAGTGTTAGTAGTAAGAGTGGTGGTAGTAGTAGTAGTAGTAGTAGTAGTAATAGTGGTAGTAGTAGTAGTAGTAATAGTGGTAGCAGTGGTAGTAGTAGTAGTAGTAGTAGTAGTAGTAGTAGTAGTAGTAGTAATAGTGGTAGTAGTAGTAGTAGTAATAGTGGTAGCAGTGGTAGTAGTAGTAGTAGTAGTAGTAGTAGTAGTAATAGTGTTAGCAGTGGTAGTAGTAGTAATAGTAGTAGTAGTAGTATCAATAGTGGTAGCAATGGTAGTAGTAGTAGTAGTGGTAGTGTTAGTAGTAAGAGTGGTGGTAGTAGTAGTAGTAGTAGTAGTAGTAGTAGTAATAGTGGTAGTAGTATTAGTAGTAAGAGTGGTGGTGGTAGTAGTAGTAGTAGTAGTAGTAGTAGTAGTAGTAGTAATAGTGGTAGTAGTATTAGTAGTAGTGGTAGTAGTAGCAGCAGTTGTAGTAATTTACTATGAATTTACAATTATAAAAATTAAAAATATTGTGACAAAATATTGCACTCATATACAATAATCATTGTCCATTCTCACATATTGTATAATCATAAAATTAATGCAAAAGCTCAAACTCAAATGGCTTTAAAACATACTTACCGTAATTTCCGGACTATAAGCCGCTACTTTTTTGCGCTTTGAACCTTGCGGCTTAAACAATGAAGCAGTTAATCTATGGATTTTTCCTGGGTTTTTTCCTGGTTTCACAAGCCAAAAAACTGAGCCCCGTAACATTAGACTAATAAAATTGCCGAACGGGTTAAGGTGAACCAATGAAACTCTTTATATTAAATCGAGTGCACTCCCACTGAATCGGCCTACACAATATCATAAATATGAATGCGGTTCCTCTGACGTTTGACCCGCCTCTCACTCGGACTGTCAACAGAAAATGCAAATAATTCGTCAACCGGAAAACAACTGGGCATGAAAAAATGCACTCCACCTGTGTTCTGAGTTGCACGCCATCGGGAGAACACAGCAATGGCAAAAAAAAACTCCCGAGAGAAATTGTTGTGAAAGTCAACAAGAAAGGATGGATAACGGAAAGCCTGATGAATGAATGGTTGACTCTTTCATGAATGGCTGACGCATTCAGTGGTTTCAGTGCGCAGGTGGAGGAAGACAGTGACCAATGACTTTCTTGTTAGGCTACTGTTTAGATACAAGCTGTGTAACAGTCACTGACTTTTGTTAAAACCTTTGTAAAATTCATTTGTTTCAATGTAGACACCTACGGCTTATAGACATGTGCGGCGTATTTATGTCCAAAATAATTTTTTTAGGTGCGCTTATTAGTCTGGAAATTACGGTATATTATTTGTAATGCAATATACTTAACTAAAAAGATCTGTGAACACATCAATGTGAAAATGCATAGAACCTTTTTTAGTTCTAAAAAGAAAAAAATATAAATAAATAAAGCTGATTGAAAATTAAGATTGTTAAAAAAGTATACATTTAAAAATGCAATACTAAAGTAATACAGGCAAATTTATTTCAGTGAAACACAGCCACTAGTGTCTTGTAAATAAAACTGTTTTTGATTCCTCAGTAATCTAGAATTAAGATTATTAAAATACAGTCCTTGTATTTGAGCTCTTTCCAAACTTGTTTCAGACCTAATCAATTATGGAGTGTTTTCTATTTTTTTACACCTTCACACATTTGCAGCAGAATAAAATATACAGGAGCATAGAAAGGAATGAGATCAAACATACAGAGATGTGATAAAAACAAATAGAGAATGAAAGATGTTCGGAGAACTCAGTCATGCAGGAATTATGTAACACCATGCGAGAATTTAGTCACGGTCTGTGATCACAGTTTTACTTACTTTAAATTTAACATTGACTTCACCCTTGAGAAGAGACCACCAATACAATTAAGATGAAATAAGCACTAACAAATAACGTTATCGTCCGTCTGATGGATAATTGCTGACTGTTTGTGCACCATGCACGGTCGCCCACGCATAGGGGAAAAAATAACGTGAAAACTAGCACAAACAAAAACACTATCACCAAACTAATTAAATCCTCTCTCCAAATCCTCGGTGCAAACAAATCAGCAATTTGTGTTGACATTTTTCTCATAGAATTTATTTTTTTTTCTCAAAGATACAGTTTCATTTCCAGCAAGCGAAAAAACAAATCCTATTAGCAAAGCACAACTGTTAAAAGCATAGTTGTGTGAAGTGTTTCTTGAAAAATTTAATTTTCAATTGACACCCAATTTATTCAGCTGTATCTACTGAAATGTAAAGGACAAAGAACTTGAAGCACAGGCCAAATTGTCAGTGTTGGAATCTAAAATCTACAAAAAAAGTACAATAGGATTGAAAAATCTGTTTTGCTCCTGAAAATCTACAAAACCAAAACTTAATCCGTATTCCCAACCTGCCTACTGAAAAATAAAATCTTGGATAGACTAAGCAACCTATTAAAACTAAAACCAGCAATTTTAAACCTAGAAACTTAATCACCATCAAGATTCTAAATTCAAAATTACTGTAAATTACATTCAGCATGAGCTGCTCACTGCATATGAGACTTAAAAAAAAAAAGATTTCTCAGAATTACATTGCATGAACACTGTTCTTGGTGTACATGCAGGTGTTAGGCTGTATTTGTCTGCCCAACAAGCCAGCTTTGATTTCAGTTTCAATGGAAATCCACTACTTACTTACTGTTTATCCTAAATGCTATATAAACAAAGCATAATCTTTTTCGCATGTAAGAACTTTCCAGTTTTCCCTACAAAATAGCAATTCATACTAAAAACTTTCACAAATGTTTTTTAGTTTTGCACAAGAAATCTGAATATCAAAAATATGCATTTTAAAAGAAATACTTGAAACATCTAAGAGAAGATACACATAAGTAGAAGGAAAAACTTTGTTTTCATCACTTATATGCGTTTACTTTCAATAAAAGTATTTTGATAAAAAATACATAATAGTGGTAGCAGTGGCTGGCCATGCATGTGGTACCTCGGCCTTCAGTGGGGACTTACCTGACTTAATCCACCTAGAAACCATTAATACAATACAAAAACGTAATATAACAATGCATGGTTTTACAGAAAGAGAGGCATTTCACACATGGAGGGTGCATACCATTTTACTAAAGCAAGAAACCCAGTTAAGACAAATCCAAATCTCTACACTACAACCGCTACTGTGCCACCTACAGCATCTGGAGCAGTTCAGAATCAATATTTGTCTAATAACATGACAAAAACATGAAAAATGTAAATAAAATACAACCTACTCATCAGAGATGCATACTCATAATTTGCACCGCTCCTCAGAGGCTGTAATCCAGTGGTACCGCTCGTATTCACTGCTATGGAAGTGGTGAACTAACCCTTACCCGGGCTGAGACAAGCTAGCTAGCTTCAGGGTTGGCTGATCTGTCCTCACGATGTCTAACTCTGATGTATTTATGTGTGTAGAGCTCCAGATTTGTTTTGCCAGTCAAACCTGGCTGTAACAGTTTCCATCTGACCAACCAATCAGAGGACGGAAAAACGCTGACGCTATTCTGGGCCAGCTAGCTGCCCTGTGAGGCGAATATGAAATCTGATTGGTTAAAGAAACAGACCCGTTGGTATTATTCTCTATAGTAAAAGGGCCAGCAGGACAGCCTTTGCAGGCCCTGGGCACATTAGATTGACATGGCAGCACATAGAGGCTGAAATCTAATTGGACAAAAAATCTAAAATCTACATACACATACTGGAACTAAGTGTTAGGTAAGAATAAGGGAGCTGTGCAGACATGCAGTAACTTCTTCTTCTTTTGGCTGCTCCCATGAGGGGTCGCTACAGCGTCTCCATACCCCCCTGTCCTCTACATCTCCCTCATTCACACCAACTACCTGCATGTCTTCCCTCACCACATTCATGGACCTCCCCCTTGGTCTTCCTCTTTCCCTCCTTCCCGGGCAACATCCTCAGCATTCTCCTACCGATATACCCCATGTCCCTCCTCTGCACATGTCCAAAAAACTTCTCAATCAGGCCTCTAACGTTGTCCCTCTAATAAATTTGTTTCTAACCCTGTCCATCCTCGTCACTTTAAAAAAAAATCTCAGCATCTTCAGCTCTGCTACCTCAAGCTTCACCTCCTGTCTTGTAGTCAATGCCACTGTCTCTAAACCAAACAACATAGCAGGTCTTATCACAGTCTTAGAAACCTTTCCTTTTACTCTTGCAGATACCCTTCTATCACAAATCACTCCTGCCACTCTTCTCCACCCACTCCATCTTGCCTGCACTCTTTTCTTCACTTCTCTAACACACTCTCCATTACTTTGCACTGTTGATCTCAGGTACATTCACCACCTCTTTTTCCTGCAACCGCACCACTCCACTGCCCTCCCTCTCATTCACACACACATGTACTCTGTTTTACTCTTATTGACTTTCATGCCCCTTCTCTCCAGCACGTACCTTCAGCTCTCCAGGCTCTTTTCAACCTGCTTCTCTCACCACAATTTACAATATCATCCGCAAACATCATAGTCCACGGAGACTCCTATCTGACCTGGTCCATCAACCTGTCCATCACCACTGTAAACAGGAAAGGTCTCAGAGCCGATCCTTGATGCAGTCTAACCTCCACCTTGAACCAGTCTGTCGTTCCTACTGCACAATTCACTTTTGTCACACTGTCCTCATACATGTCCTGCACCACCCTCACATACTTCTTTGTTACACCTGACTTCCTCATACAATACCACAACCCATCTCTCGGCACTCTGTAGTACGCTTTCTCTAAATCCACAAACACACAATGCATCTCCTTCTAATCTTCTCTACACTTCTTCATCAACATTCTCAAAGCAAATATGAAATGGAAAGAAAAAGAAGACATGTTAGTCATGTGATTTTAGTCATTATTATTTTAGAGTAGATTTGAGAAACAAAAAAGCAACAGCATTATTTAATGTGTTTGATCAACAGTATTAAATTTAAAATACACATGCTTAAATAATTTAACATTACAATATTAGGGATAAATAATTATTGTATTATTATATATAGCCCATATTCTGAAATAATTTAACAATAGCACAATATAGTATGAACCAAAGGCAAAGAAACAAGGAACATGGAACATCTTTTAAGTGTTAAATGATTGTGTATAATAGGCTGTGATAGACTGCATTCTACTATGGTTATTACTTTTATAAAACATCTACAGTATAATCACAGGACACTATACATCCTGTTAATAAGACAAAGTATTTTTTAACTTCATAGGGCTCTACAATAATTTCCATGAACTCGTGATGTCATGATTGACAGGTATATTCATTGTCTTGTATTGTATACAAACCTCATTTAGGAAGAACCTGGGGCACATTTGTACCGGCATGCACCCTGTATCATAATTTTTCTTTGCTAAATTTGCGATTTTCTAACAAATTTAGTTGGATCAGTTTTACAGCAAATAGTAGCCTAATTTAAACTACCATATCCTTGACCAGGTAGTTACTGTAGATGACTGAATGATGAATGTCCCTTAACACTAACACTATACATTCATTCATTAATAAATGTGGTGCTGGGTTACTGATCAGAAGGTTGGGACTTCAAGCCCTGGTATCGCCAAGCTGTCACTCTTGGGCCCCCTGAGCAAGGCCCTTACCCCTCTGTGCTCCTAAACTTGCTGGGACATGTGAAGAAAGAATTTCACAGTGCTGTAAAGTACAAGTGACAATTACAAAAAGCATCTTTCTTGTTTCTCACGCCCAAGTCATTTAACCATTTTTGCAACAATTTTGTTGCATCTCACAGAATCACAGTCCAGATAAACATCTCGAATAGATGCCCTGTGAGTCTTTCTGTCATGCTTATAAATAAAATGAAAATAAACAAGCATACCATTATGACATTATAACATTATGACCGTTGAGTGAATAACACTTTATCATGGCACCTGTTACTGGGTGGTATATATTAGGCAGAAAGTGAACATTTTGTCCTCAACGTTGATGTGGTAGAAGCAGGAAAACTGGGCAAGTTTAAGGATTTGATGAAGTTTGACAAGGACCAAATTGTGATGTCTAGATGACTGGGTCAGAAACTGCAGCTTTTGTGAGATGTTCCCAGTCTGCATTGGTCAGTATCTCTTAAAAGTGGTCCAAGAAAGGAACAGTGGTGAACCGGTGACAGGGTCATAGGCGGCCAAGGCATCTGTCTTTGTATTCAACATGTTATCTGTTTATTCTAATTAATTTATTCTTATTTTGGATTCTTGTTGCTCTATTCCTGTTCTTAGTAGCTGTAACTGTTTTATGAGATATTAACATGGGCCTGTTTCCTCTGTTCTACTCCACCACATTTCATTCCAATTAAAAAACCCCAAGATTTAAGTGTTGTTTTATTTATTTATTATTATTTATTTTTTTAATTACAAGGTTCTCATTGCATCTCAAGGTTCAGTTAACTTTGGTGAAAACTTTGGAGTTAAATTTTCTTTCACTCATTTTACCTATGTGGCATCTGCAGTAGTTGTGGAAGCCAGTGAAATTGTGAGATTTCAGCACCCTAGTGATGAACAGGCTTGCTAACACAGACTGCAAAAAACCCCACTGCTTTAGATCTGCCTCACTATGCCTGGCGAGACCACCCTCGCATGTTATAAAGATTTTTTCTTTTTTAAATCAAGTTCTTTTCAAGACCCATTTAGGCTGGGTTTTTTTTCTCATGCTGAAAGCCTGCTGTGAAGACATAAACACAGCTGTTGTCTTGTTTGTGGATGGATAATGCAATGTTTGAATCAGGAAGTGAGATAGAACCTCATGGGTGATGCCAACATTCAATTTAAATTTGCTTTTATTAAGATGGATTATACATGGGTTTTTTTTTTTGAGCTAGTGTCTTTTAAGACAATACTGGTTGGGTCAAACTTATTTTTTTCTAAGAACAAGTTCAGTTTGTATCATATAATCAGAGAAGGTCTCTTAGCATTTGCTTTTCATTCACTCTAACTAATTGATTCTGCTTTTTCCTTTTCATTCTGTCTGCAGCTTTACAGCTCAGTCGAGTTTGGACGACGGTGGCAGCTGGTTCATGAAAGGGTTGCGCCAAATCGATTCTACTGGTAGGCACATTCTTTTGAATACCCAGCATTGATTAGTTTGAGGCCCTGCATCTTGTAACACTCTGAAATTAATAGAGGATATGATCATGGATTTCCAGTGAGATCTCATTTCACAGTGGACAGCACTGTTGTTCTATTCTTTAGTGGAAAAAGTAGCGACAATTTAAAGGTTTATGAGTTAAAAGATTTTATCACTGTCTAAAAAGGTTGAATTATAGAACCTTTCCTATTGTGGGGTGCTATAAAATCCTATGACTAAGACCTATGTTGTCAAGCCCAAGATCAAGAATAGCCAAGTTTTAAGGGGCATGAGGCCAACTAACATAATAGTTTTACAAAGTCAAGACAAAAAAATTATATTTTATTTTTAATAATATCAAATAATATTTGGCTTCAATTCAAGCATTGTAACAATGATCAGGCTATACATTTTAGAAGAAAAATTACCTCTTGTGAAACTTTGTGCATGTGAAAAATCTTGGTTAATAAACAGGTCAAGGGGATCAAGCCCCAGTGCTGCCATTCCTGGGACCTTTAGCAAGGCTTTTAACCCTATTTGCTTCAGGGATGCTGTATCATTGCTGACCCTGCACCACTACTTGCTAACAAGCTCCTATAATGTGCAGAATAGAAATAAATCTTTCTATGCAGCAGTATCTATATATACTATATATACGTTTTTATTATGGCTTTTAACATATAACTAGTGTTTTGTCAAGTTTAAATGATGCATTTTACTGTTATCTTTCGAAAAATAATCACATTTACATTTCAGTTTCTAATATGTGATATGGTAAGAGCTTCGATATTTTTAAACATGTAGTATTAAACACACTACACGTAAAACATTTATGCATCAAGATGTGTCTGAAACTGAAAAAACTATAGTTGTTTTTACTTTCCAAGGATATTTCAAAGATTTCTTTTTTTTGGATAAAATATAAATATACATATCAGAAGGAAAACATTGAAATAAAAATAATAATTAAAAAAAACGTCTGCATCATAATCAGGGCAACATCATCCAAAAGGCACAAGTTTTATTCTCTGAAATTGTATTTAGTTTCTGTTTGTTTTGTAGGTGGACATTTTTGCACTTACTGTATATTTTAGTATTGTTTTCATTTATTTTAATTTTATTTCAGTCATTAAAAGCTAACAGTTTTTTGTAAACTATAATAAGAGCTTAATCTCACTGTGTAGGAACTATACCCCAACTATACCCCTCATAAAACCTCAAAAAATGAGTGTGGTTTTCTTTCCAATCAAGTAAAGGCCACTCCTGATTATACCTGTTAAATGAGTTGACATGTTTCTGCATGGTTGAAATAAAAAACCTGCACCAACACTTGCCCTCAATAAGACTGAAAACCTCTGATCTAAAAAAAGAAATCCTGAAAACCCCTCTAAGGCTCTATATTGAACCTTTAACCTTCAACAGCTTGAATACAATAAATGGATGAGAACTGTTCAGATACACTTTAAGGCAAATGTGTTCTTTTTTGAGAACTTGTGGGTTCCTGGCTTACCAAAGGAGTTCTTTCTTAAAGCCCCAGTAGTACCAACATCAACACCATTGCTGTATAATTTATGATTTTTGACTTACAGGGAGACACCTGAAACCTACACTTTTCTGCTTTCTTAGCTAAAACAGCGGTCAGAACAAACACAAATAAAATCCTCCTGGCAGAAAAGCCAATTCCCTGAAGGGTAAAGCATACAGGACCTAAGACGCTTATTTACACCTGGTAGCTGTTACTTTTCCTTTGCGCCAACTTTATCTAGGTTAAGTTTAACCTGTGATTTCACAAGCTTGTTAAACCAATAGAAACCATGGGCGAAACCGCGATCTCTTTATGGATGCACTGCTTATTATTAAGTGCACTTTTTGCTGTTGGCACACAACTGGATAATTAATTTCCTATTCTCTCCAAACATTTCTATTTCTATTTAACCCTAATCATTAATTTGTTCAAAATCTTTACACTGATGCATGTTTATTCAGGTAATCAGCAAGTACAGTTGATCTTTTCTTTAATGTATTTCCATATGCAGCAACTGGCTTCATGCAATTAGCTTGGAGATCCTCTGTCCAGTGAACAGTGATCTGAAAAAGAAACTTTCTACAGAATCGTAAAGGCCTTTATCTTCTCACTCTTTCTTCGTCTGTGCGTTGGATATCCTATTCAATTCCAGATAATCGCAAATAGTAAAATCCAGCCAGTTAGAGACAATTTAGGCCGAGATTAGGCTTTGGAATATGAACGCTTTAGTCAAATATCAACTAAGGAACATTTCAGACAGTACTGAGCTCCAACATTTGAATAAAATCCTTAACAAACTCAGCCCACGTGTTAGCAGTTCCACTATCAGGGCTCAGAGACACTAATGAGCATTCTAGTTGTTGCTTGCTTTGTTAATTGTGAAATTGTAAAGTTTGTTCAAATAAACAACTGCAGGCTAATAAAAACACAAACATAATTTATTAGTCTTCTAATGAATGTTGTAATTTATACTTAGTGACACTTGACACAATTGTTAAAAATGCAAAGGCCACAAAATGCTGATTAAATCGTGGAAACGGTGGCATCCTACTGTGCATACAGAGTTTATTAAACTTACATCAATGCAGCTCAGCAAATGCCGTGTTAAATACTACTCAGGGACACTAAAAGACTATGTTTGTTTGTCATGATACAAGGTGCCATATATTTTTGTCTTTGTTATATTTGTTGTATTTTTTTAGTCACTAGATTTGTATAATGGTGGCAAACACTTTTCAATACTGTTGCAATACGAATACATTGACTATTACAATTTACTCTCACCATCCCTTTAATTAGGAACATTAGAAATCTGTACACATGCATAGAGTTATCTGATCAACCAATTATTTGGCAGTAATGCATTGTATAAAATCATGCAAATACAGGTCAAAAACTACAGTTAAAATGTTTACATTAAACATCACAATGTGGAAAAACTATGATCTCTTTGACCATGGCATTGTTGCTGGCACCAGATAGACTTGTTTCTTTAAACCTGATGATCTCCTGGGATTTTCACACAGTCTCTAGGGTTTGTACAAAGTGAAAAAAATGTCCTGTTTGTTGAGGGTCTGCATGCTGAAACATGAGAAAGAGAAGTATGATCATACTGGTCTGAGCTAACAGGAAGTCAATAGTAACTAAATTAATTAGTCTTTACAATCATGGTGAGCATCTTAATGATTTGCAGTGGATTGGATACAACAGCAAAAGGCCATGTCAGGTTTTACTCCTGACAGTTAAGAATAAGAATCGGAGGCTATTATGAGCACAGTCTCACACAAACTGCAAAGATTAAGAAAAAAGTACTTAACCCGGTTGTTTTCCTGCCGTTAGCTGTGTCTGAGTCTGTCTCTTGACTGACAGGTGTGTAACCAGATCTGCATTTATAACCAGTCTACCTTATGGTTTAATATTTTTTGCACGTCAAGTTGCTTTACTGCTCATCACATTCATAATGTGTGATTATGAAAGTTACTATATCCTTCCTGGTAATTAAATCCAATCTAGCCATTTTTCTCTAACCTCAATTATCAACAAGGTGTTTTTCTCTATAGAATTGTCTCTCACCTAGTGTTTTTAAAAAAATTTTTTTTTTATGAAATAATCAACCAAGCCTTTCTGCAACCAACAACCATGCCATAGTTAAATTCACTTCATTTATTTTATTTTGATGTTAAATGACGATTAACTGAAGCTCTTGGGCTGTGTGTTTGAGTTTTACGCAGGGTCCTGCTGCTACAGGATTATCTTATAACAACATGAATGTGCAGGTGTACAGGTGTTCCTAATAAGGAGCAAATTGAGTGTATAATTGCATTAACTGAGGACAGTATGATTTCAGGCTCTCAGCTAACTAGATTTTCATGAATTTCTATAGCACACGATTCTGTAAACAATTAAAAAGTTAATTTGTACATAGGTATTATTTATCAAACTGTACATTAGTCATTGTTAATGTTATTTTATTTACCAGGTCTTTAGACTTTAAGCATTATTGGAGTTACCTTCTTGGTTGATTCGATATCTGTGGATGGAAGTGGGCTTTTGCACACCAAAGAACCCATTTTAAATCAAATTCAATTCTCATACTTCTCAATATTGTTCCAAATAATAAATCTGTAATGTGTAATGAAGACGGGTCAAAAGTATAGCTCAGCTACAGATTTCCCATCAAACACAATCACTGTACCTAAGGTAGGGTTGTAAAAAAATAAAATAAATTGAAATAAAAGGATGTGGACATCTTTGCAGGATCCATCTCACATGTTTGCTGTGGAAGATGAAAAACTAACTTGGCTGTAGTATGAGGAATACTGTCAATGCTGTCTTATAAATACAGACACTAAGAATACCTTTTCCTCTTCAGCATAGCATTTACTGTCTCTTTAATAAATATTTAATGTTATAATGACTTTTTAGTGGCACAATAAAGTAAAAGACAGGATAAAAGGGAAAAATAGAATGGTATGTGCTACCTGTGGGCATTTTTTTCAAGAAAGGTTTTTCAGGGTTAACAATGGTGTTGCTGTATCCCTGACTTATGTCAAAATAATGATTAGGGTCGTTGAAAGGTGAAAGATTGCTAAGGTACTCTAGAGTGACTCTAGAGTAATGCCACATATACCTGCATTTATTTATATAAAAAATTTATTAATTTCTGGAAAGTCTACAAGGTTTAGATTTGCCATTATTAAAAGTCAGGTTTAGTAAGGAAAGTAACTTGTCAATATTCAATTCTAATCTGAAACTTGAGTCATGTCAACTGAACTTCTTTAGTCTATAGAAGCTCTTAGATCTCTAGAAGTCTTAGAAGTCCAATCCGATAAGGTCCAGCACCTGGATGACTGAGGGTCTTCACAGCCATACTACTTTTTTTTATTTATTAGTGCTTTGTATATCTTAATTATATATAACATTTATATTATACATGTTAAATATCAAAATCCTCTCTTTCTTTCTTTCTTTCTTTCTTTCTTTCTTTCTTTCTTTCTTTCTTTCTTTCTTTCTTTCTTTCTTTCTTTCTTTCTTTCTTTCTTTCTTTCTTTCTTTGTGTGAACACAGTTTCAATGTATTCAGTAAAATAGCATTTAATAAGAGCATTTAATTAAAAAAAAAATTATTTGTTATCCAAAATTCTATCTAACTCTCTCACACATTAGGTCCAAAATGGGTCTGGATAAAGAGCCGGGGCTGATTCACCTGGAGACTACTATTTCTGAGACACGTAAGTTCACATCATTGATTTGTCAACTATCATTACTGAGTGATTCCTGATTTTTTTTCCCCCAATTTATTCAAGTTTACCTCAATAGAGACCATGTGAAATCTAAATATGTCCAATTTTGAAAAAAATAAAATAAAATAAATAGTGTATAATTTACACAGCTGGCCTTTCAGCAACTTTCAGCAATCAAAAGTAATAGCACATTATAGCTCACAAGCATTTTTCTCAATGACCGTATAGTACATGCATGAATGGTAGCTTGCAAGGTATTTCTGAGCTACATAATGCTGCTTAATGCTGGGCCTCTCAGGGAATAGTTAGATAGACTAGGCATTCAACAAGGCCATCGTAATGCTGTCATTATTATCCAAAATGGCAGCACAATTTATCTTTAGCTTTCCATCACCATTATATTTGCACTGCAACTGTTTAATGACAAATCTAACTGCAGAATGTGGATGTGATGAAATGTACACTGTAATACATAAGGCTGAAAACCTGATGGTGAAAAATGCTGTGAAATAAAACCCTTTAGGATGCATTATTAATGCAAAATAATTAACTTCAACAGTGTTGTATTATCATTACAGGTCATCAACACCATCCTACACCAAATTTGTTATATATAGAGGACATCAGAATATTTTATACACGCACTGCATCATTCAGGAAGTAGGTACAGCATTAACAATAGATAAATGATCACTTTTTTTTTTCTTTTGCAAGGTTCATATAAACCTGAAAATTTTTATGCTGTTACAAAAGTGATCAGTAAAGCTGAGGCTTTTAATTAAATTAACACAATCCCAATTGTGAAACATTTGCTTAAAAGTGGAATAGTGCACTTCAGTAGTACAAGGAGCCCCACAAACCTGACCGACTTACAAAAGTCATGTCAACAGGAATTGTTATTAGGAATATATTATTAGGCGAAGTATTATGAGAAGCATGTTGAAAGATACAGGAAAGGGTTAAAGCAATTTTAAGCAAAATTAAGCAATTAAAATGCAATGCTACCAAAAGTGCATATAAACATCTAAATCTGTTCCAAATGAGCTTTTATTTGTAAATGAGCTTTTATGGAAATACAAGAGATAAATGAATCATTCCAAATAAAACAAAGAAAATGAAGTGTACTTTATTCTTAAGCACTATAAATATATTATATTATTTTAAGTGAAGTGAGGATCTGTTCTGTGCTGCTCAGTATGTGCTAATTAGGCCAGTGACCTAGCTTGCCATTGCACAGACTGTACTAGCAACCTGCTACATGGGGGGCTATATAACTGATTGTTTAAATTGGTATTTTTATGTTTATTTTTAAATCTTCCAATAGAGCAGCAGTAGCAATTAATGTACCACAGAGAAATCTTTGTAGATTAACATGCAAAACTAAACATCCACTAAAACAACTTTAAAGGTTTATCCTTACTGCCATATGTTTCTAGCTAGATTTATTAGCTAACTAGTAAGAAACTAGCTTGTATTTTTACTTCCACTACACTAGCTTTTATGACACAGATGTGATTTCAGTCTCAGAAATCTCGAAAAAAAATGTATTGTCAATTATCTCAGTGATTTATTTAACAAACTTGTTCTATTAATTAAAACTGTTTTGTTTATTGACAACGCAAAGCTAGCTAGCCAGTGGAACAAATGCTAGTAGTACTTAATACTACTAGTAGACATTAATAGTAATCTGTATTACAGGTAGATGTAATACCTAATATATGATTAAACAAATACAGTATTATATGATAATATATTAAATATTCATCAATTAATTATATGTGCACTGAATAATTGTGCAAAATATGGCTGCTAAAACTCACACTTGATCCGATTTGCATTTGATATTTAAAATATATTTTTAGAATTTATCTAAACAATATATTTTACAGTATATTAAGAAATAGCCCTGCTGCACTGCCATTCAGCACCAACCTGAAGTGTGAATAGACATAGATATTGGGTTTGTACTTTTTTCCCCCCACACCATTCTATATCTAGTATAGCGCATTAGCAGCACTTTATTGCATTTGTCCCTGTTTTCTACCTAAAGCCAGAACATACTGTAATGACTTTTTTTCATTACCTTTTCTTTCAGAGGCTCTGTACATCACCTGCAAGCTGCAGAACTGTACGGAGGCCAACAAGGGCAAACCTTTCCCCGGCTACATCGACCCCAATTCTCTGGTGGTGCAGGACGAGTATGTGTTTGTGCAGGTGAGTAATAAACGGAGGTGACATGGCAGGGGAATAGAGCTGTGGCTTACCCCGAAGTGGTGACAGATTCACCAGACACTGTTAAAAACACCACGGCGAAAGATGGCATCCATGAGAAAGAGCTGGAATTGGCCTTTGTGCGAGTTCACAGAGGCATCCCGCATACACGATCATCTTGTTCTGTATGGGTTTTTTTTTTTGGTCTCTGTCTAACTACAAAGCTCATACAGTGTGGGCTAAATTTGGGAAGCGATTCAATGTGACAAAGTGCCCAGGCAATTTAGAGCTGATAAATTGTCTCTAACATCTAACAGCATTTACAGAGGGCTGCTTGTACTTGCTGGTAAATTGCCACCTGGTCTAAAAGTAACCCCTTGTACTTGTGTCTGTGTCTGTCTCTATTATCCAAAGGTGTCGACGGCTGGTCGGCCAATCTATTACGTGTCATCAAGGCGAGACCTGTTCACACCAATGAAGCTTCCCAAATATACACTTCCAAAGGTAATGCATATGGAACAACTTTGGCAGCATATATATATATATATATATATATATATTTGTAAATGTATACATTTAATATGCATGCTTCGTCTTCTGACATAAACAGTCCCTAATAATCATGTAACAATTAAATGCATTTAATTCAATTCTGTTTCACAGCTTCTTCATGTGTGTGTGTGTGTGTGTATGTGTGTGTGTGTGTGTGTGTGTGTGTGTGTGTGTGTGCATGCGTGCGTGGGTGTGTGTGTGCGTGCGTGTGTTGAAACCCACACAGTCTGTGGTAGATGAAATTCACAAAATTGCCAGCATGCGTTTTAAATGTTAAATGCGCCCAAGAAGCTCAATTTAAAGCTAATAAGAATATTAGCTGTGTGTCAGAACTGGGTAACGAGAAAAAGGTTTGATCGTGATTAGTAATCTGATCTGGCACAGCAAGACAGGATCAGCCTGACTCTCCACATGGCCCTTTCACTCCACGCCACTGCATTGATATTCAGTTGATATTGATTACGAATGAAAATCACATTAAGGCTAAAGGTGTTGCTTTTTATATATGTAAATGTAAGAAAATTGAATGCTTTAGGTACGTTTTCTTTCGAGGGTGGGCTGATTGCTGATTTTTAAGTAAATAAACATAATAATAATAATAATAATAATAATAATAATAATGTTTGCTAAAAGCCATAATCTGACTACCATCTTGCCTTTAAACATTGATGGAGTTCAATTGCTATTTTAAAGTATTCATTTTCATAATTCATTGCAATAATTTGCAATTTTGCCATTTATTCAAGAACAAATTTACATCAGTGAAAGAGAAGACTGGGAAATATGTAGAGGTTACACTGTATTCATTCACTTCACCTTAAAATTTCATGTATGCTAAACATGGATTAAAAATGTATATATTCCATCTGCAGAATAATAATTAAAACTTATGGGATGATGTTAAATCAGTAAATAAGTGTACGAATCATGAAAGTTTCTCAGTCAAGTCAAGTTTATTTCTATTTCACAACAGACATTGTCTCAAAGCAGCTTTACAGAAATCAACAATCAAGGTGAATGGTGTGCATTTATCCCTGATGAGCAAGCCATTGCACGAACAAGATCGCAATTGCAAAAAAAAAAGATAAACGGCAGAAAACAAGGATATTGTTTTGCACATCAAATACAAAAAATATATTTCAGTTTGGCCACAATGTGTTTTTTTTTTTTTAAAGTAGAAAATATAAACATTGAGGTGCTGGAATTGTATTTGGGGCTAAAAAAGAAAGATCTGGAAACTCATATTTTTCAGAACTGTACATATTAGAAATGTGGCCATGTGAAAGGTTTATTCCTACATTGTCATATATATCACAAGATTCTATTGCAGCAGACATTAATCTTGTCCACCAAGGGCCTGTGAGGATTTCAGGTTTTTATTCCAGCCAAATAGGAAGCGCACTTGATAGCTGATTGGAGCCCAAGAAGAACTGATCAAGCAAGTGGAAGCAGGTATATCTCCTGCCTGGTTGGAATGAAAGCCTGCGGCCACACCGATTCTTCATGGACAAGATTGAAGACTCCTGGCCTAAAGACTTTTATCTGCTGAGCATATGGGAAGTAATTTATTACTGTTAGCCTAAAGGCATATATATTTATACCTACTTTTACTTCCCAGGACTTGCACGTGATCAGTACAGATGAAAACCGAGTGGTGGCAGCGGTCCAGGAGTGGAATCAGAATGACACCTATAACCTGTACGTCTCAGACTCTGGAGGAGTGTACTACACACTGGCTTTGGAGAGCGTTATGAGCAGCATGGGACCTGAGGGAAACGTCATGATCGAGCTATACGAGGTATATCAGTTTTGCTTTTTTGAAACTAAATGGAACTTTTCGGCTAAAATCACCAGTTTAACTTAATTAATTCTTTATTATAAGCTTTCCGATCTGTTTAATCTGCTCCTCTTTCACCTAATCTGAATGGCATGTAAATGTAAATGTGTATACTATCACATAAACAATCTCTGTTGATAATGTCATAATAATATAATACACATCATCTCTCTGCGACATCTTAATATAGATCTTGCCCAGCACAGGTTGTGCATATGGATAGGCTGACAAGAATCTCAGTCTCACCCTATCTCACTATCATATAATTACACTACTGATGATAGCATTCGCTCTGTAAACCCGGCCCGAAGAGAGATATCCAGTGCCTTAATTGAGGTCGCCACTCATCACTATCACTATTAGCACATGCCAAAAATTGATGCCTTCAGCCAGATGTAAATCATCAGTTATTGAACATGTAGTGACTTCCTGGGCTGCTTTGCTCTTGGCTTTTACAGGTAGCAGGAATAAAAGGAATGTTTTTGGCCAACAAGAAAATATATGACCAAGTGAAGACGTACATCACGTACAATAAAGGCAGAGACTGGAGACTGCTGCAGGCGCCCTCTCGTGATCTACGAGGGAACAGCATCCACTGTATATTGGTGAGAAAGAATAAGAAAAAAAGGTGTCTGTGAGTTAGTGAGTGTGTGAGAGTATGTGTACGTTATGAGGGAGGGTGGGTGACAAAAGGAACAGCAAGAGATGGTAGAAAAAGAGAGAGAGTGAGAGTGAGAGAGAGAGAGAGATAGAGAGAGAGAGAGAGAGAGAGAGAGAGAGTGATAATGAGACTGCGAGCTCTTGTTAAATGCCGCCTGTCTAAAATGTGTCTAATGTAGTCAGAGTTAAGCATCAAAAAGAGCAACGCTCATCACACTCACTCATCAAAGTCCAGTGGCATAGCATCAACCTTCCACTAAAAGGTCAGGTGACATAAAGTATTGAGCTGCCTGTATTCTCCAAGGAGATCAGCAATTATGTTGTGGCAGCATCGCTTCGTTCACAACTCATTATCGCACACGGTGAATTATTTGCATGCGCACAATGGATATAAACAGTCTAAACACGCCTCTCGAAATGGCAGGTTTTTTGTGTTGTAAAAAAAATTAAACCAAAGTAAATCATGTCAGAACTTTTACTGCCCTTGTTGTGAAATTACAACACATAAAAATCAAGTGAAAAACAAGCAAAAACATTACCTGGAAAAATAGGGAAAAAACAATACAATATTATGACCTAATTTTACAGTTGTGATGTGTTTGTGTTCAGAGTTTCATTTAGTTTCAGGTTTAAAGGTAATGATACAGCTGTCATCGATTAAATTATTCTGATTAAACCCGAATGAAGAGCATCTGTTTCTGTATTGCTTAAAGCATGCATGGTATCTCTGTTATTAAAAAACATTTATCAAAAGAGGGGTATCAATAAAAAAAATATAGATATACCATGAACACTGTAAAGTCCATACTTCACAAGCTCTAAAGTGACATCATAAGAGCAGGACATCTATCCAACATTTATATATGGACAAAAAAATTTAATTATTAAAAATGCTAACAAATAGCAACAGGAACTATTCACATGTCTAGTCTACAGGTTAGGGCCTTCCTCTCAAACCATGTTCAAACTCAATTAACTCGCTTCAAACCATAAGGCAAAATGCATTATGGTCCGATGGAATTGTTTGTAAAACATATAAACTTTCATAATTCCAAAAAATAATGAATGCACAATTAGTCCAGAAGAACACCGCACAGCTACTTCTGTTCAGCCAGAAGTGGGGCTTTTATCAAGGGTAAGGAAATCACAAATAGCTACAAATACCACTCAATTTTAGTGCAAAAACTGACCCAGAGCACATATCCCTATCAACAATGGAATTGCGTAACCCAAAAAAATAAATCAATAATTTTAAATAGCCAAAGAACCTAATCTTTGTGGGGTGTCCTGCAGCAGACTGTGTACAGAAGTAATCTGATGTATTTAGAATGTTTTTACAATAATGAATGGTGGAAATATTGCCAAGACTAGATGATAGATTCCTGCCCCAAAAGACTAAGTGGTGTAATATAATCAAAACAAGATTATTCAACTTGGTTAGTCTGATTTTTTCTGTTTTCTCTGAGTGTATTCCCATTCTTTTGTATATGTTGTAATTTGTTTTTGAAGGTGGGAACAGTTCCGGTCATGATTTATTTCAGTTTCATTTTGTTACATCACAAAAACGTTATTTTAACAGGGGTGTGTAGACTTTTTTCTAATATCCATTGTTCATGTTAATGTGACGGGAAAGGTAAAAATACCCAATATCAATATTGGAAGATCAGAACTACATGAATAAAACACTGCTATGTTGATTTTATGCCATTTGCTGAAACCAGAGGAATCCAGTGTTAAGGAGAGCATTAAGCATAGGATATGTGCTTCGCAGTTTTAGTCAGAGGTTGGGACTTTTCTGTCTAGTTGCATATGACCATTTTGAATCTGCTTTTTCACCATGCAGCAAGTAATTTTTATGCAGATAAAGATATATCATTAACAATGAATTGCGATATTATAAATATAAAAAGCATACTGTATGTCAGTATTAAGATGAATCACTCACCCAAACTAACTATTGCAGGAAATTTTAGTTTGGATTTGTCTATTAAAATATTTCTAAACAACTTAACTCCATAATGACATGATGAACGACAGATGAGGCCTGGTGTTTGCTATTTACATAGTTAAAGGCATTTTTTTCAGCAAACAATCGCTATAGACAGAGTTGCACTCGTCTACTTCACTTAGATGTTCGAGCGAAAAATAATTACCCTTTGATAAATTTGACTAATTAATGGTCTCACATTCGGCCTTGCTTTCAGCCCCCACTACAGAGTTATTTGTCAGAAAATGTCAAAGTTTTAATAAACCCCAAAACAGCCAGTGCAACATGTGGTTACCATTGGCATTTGCGGACGTGTAATGAGAATTGTGCCATTAAAGGTTACTCCAATCAAGATTAATGTTGAGATGCAACCAGTGGGAGTGTGTGCTGCTGTGGGATTTGTAATTAGGGTTTTTTGGCCATCGAGTGACAGCTTAGTTGAAGCTACTTAAAAAAGAATTTATATTGATTTTCACCACAGTTTCACGAATTACATAAATTAATACCTCAGTGTGTGTGTGTGTGTGTGTGTGTGTGTGTGTGTGTGTGTGTGTGTGTGTGTCTGTGATTTGTAGCCATACTGTTCCCTGCATTTGCAACTTCATGTATCGGCAAACCCTTATACATCTGGAAATATTGCTAGCAAAGAGTCAGCACCAGGAATCATAGTGGCATCGGGTAAGTGAACATTTTATTTTGCAGTATTCAAAGTTCGAAATCGTAATGAAACTTTAAAGAATAAAATCCCATGGGATAGACTTGACCTAGCACTACTAAAATACATGCCTATCATACAGTATTGAGTCTTGAGCTGTATCACATGCTGTTTGGCTAGTCTCAGCAGGCTTCTCATGAAATTGAACTTTTTTTTTTTTTTAATTAAAAAGTAGTTTGGATAGTACAGTTTCATAGCTCTTGATGTTCAGTAGTTCATTAATTGACGATTCACTTGTCTCAGTCTTTTTGCGGTTGTAAATTCAGTCCATCGGAGCTCTGCTTATACTCTGTTGAGAATCACTTCTTTGGACTAACTATAGATGGCTGGAACAATGTCTAGACTATTTAACTTTTATATAGTATTATCATGTCTGAATATACTTGTGTATATACTTGATCCAAATGATTTTGCACTGCACATACTGATTTATTTATATAAGTATTGTAATAAGTTTCACTTAAAACAATCCGTGATCTACTGGCCATACTCTAGGCTTAATTATATTACTATCAGAAATAAAATTATAATATCAGACAAAAACAAGAATGACTTTGATGAACTATGCTAGACAATAAGCAAACTAAATTCGCTTATTGAGTGGGAGACACACTCAAAAAATTGTAGCAAAATCTTTTGCTTATAATGAGTGTTCCGAACTGCAAATTAAGACCCTTTCTTGCTTTCATTGGAAGCATTTATTATTTTATGTGAGCAATTGGCCTACTGCACCCATAAAGTAACAGTCTCAGAATATGGCATATGAACAAGATTAGCGCCATGCCAGCGCAAACAAATAGAGACGCTAAGTGTCGCACTTGAGACAAGAGAGGGTCGAGACTTTTTTTCTTTTTAGAGTCCTTTAAATCCCGTTGTTTGTCATTTCATTTTTCTCTTTTAAGTGCTCTTCATTCTATGAGATTGAAGGTTCTCTTTTTTTTTTGTATATGACCCTCACAGCTGAATGTCTTTCACTAAATTCAAATACTATATTGTCTTGCATATGAACACAGATGGAATATAAATGTCTCTCCAACTCTCTAGATAGGGAAATCCCCAGAGGGGAGTATATTAGATGCTCTTCAGTGCACTGAATAGCAAGAGATTGATTTGACTGCGGTCTCTCATCATGAGAATGGCAGATCTAACTTATTTAAGATTTCACATAATGTTCTGTGATGGCAAAAAACTCTCGCTGAACTTGGCAATATAGACACAATGGCCCTTATTCATCACAGATGTGCAGAAACGAGTGCAGATCTGAGCAGAATGATGCATCTGATTCATGAAACTACCCTGTGACATGAGAATGAATGAATCTGATTCAGCTGCACTGACTCCAGCTTATTAGTCCAGTATTTGTTATACGCATGCGTCAAATGCCATATCTCAAGTTACTCTCATCCGCATGTAATTTACATAAAACACACCTTTATTTATGCAAGTGTTGTGATAGTGAGCCAATAAATGAGAGGGTTCAAGCATTCAGCCGGCTGTTGATGCCTGTGAAAGAGCCTGTATATGAGGAAAAAAGAAAAAAAAAGATTTGGGGAAAGAAAGAAAAGAACAAAGAAGGTCAAAATCGGTTATTTTCTTTATAAAAGCATGTATTTTATTATTATTTTTTATTTAATCAAACTGTATACAGGTGTAATCAGGCAGTATTCAACCTCAGCTAGTTTTTGTGATTTTTCTCCACAAGGTTTTTGAGCTGAGGCTTTATTTCATTTAGAATTTTGTCAGAATCTGTAAACATTAATCTGTACATGTTAAAGCTTTATTATAACTATAGTTAAGCCTGTGTTTATTTTAATTAGAAAAGTATCTATAACATAACATAACATTTGTAGTGTATATGTGATTTATATGGACAAAAATATTTCAACATGTTTTTCTATAGTGAGGAAGGGCAAATTAATTGTTTTAGATTTGGAAAACTGAATGTCTTATTGGCAGTCTCAAGGGCAATTGGTAAACTGAATATGTAAATATTTAAACTGCAGGACTACATACAGTAACAGACTTGAAAATATAATAATTACACTTACCAATATAGAGTGTAAGCTAAGAGGTTTTTATGAAAATTTGTCATACATTCCATGATTAATACAACATAATAGTATTTTAAATCATAGTAGTAAAATGAGATCCAGTAGTAAAAAATGTAATAAATCTCTAATAGTCCTACTTTGTTATTACCTCTATTAAAATATCTCGTACTAATCTATTACTACTACATCTACTACTGCTACTACTATAACATTTAATTTAACTATATCTACTACTACTTTTAAATTAATTTCTACTACATCTACTACTATTCAATTTATTTCTACTACTACTACTACTACTACTACTAATAATAATAATAAATGTATTTTTACTACACCTAATACTATTACTACTATTACATTTATTTCTACTACATCTACTATGATTACTATTACTACTTATATTACATTTATTTCTACTACATCTACTTCTTACCAGAAGTGTGGATGTTATTATAACAACTAATGGGGACTAAATATGGAATGGAATGTTCAAAAAGCACATAGCCAGATGTCCACAAACTTTTGCTATTATAGTGTATTTTCCATGCTTCATTTACTAAAGTTGTTATTACTACTACTATCACTACTACTGTTTCTGCTACTTAACATCAGCTTTTAAGGATTATTTACATTTATCCGAGCAGTAAATTTAAAGAAATATTAAATATGCCAATAAAAACCAGACAGACATGTTACATAACATCTAGGTTTTAGTTAGGTTAGTTGTATCTTCTACTATGTCGATGATGATGATGATGATGATGATGATGATGATGATGATGATGATGATGATGATGATGATTATTAATATAATAAATTACATCAGTTAGTAAAAAGAGTAGCCAAACTTCCATTAGTTGTTCAGTGAGCATAATTTTGCTCCTAATACAGAAATAAAATGTTGGAAATATTGACTGTGGTGATCACATATACACTACTGATGCAGTAAACAGAGATTAGATAAAAAAAAAACCCTAACCTCACTTAAGAGTAGACCACTGAGCAACATACCAAAAGGAGAGCCTGCACCACTGGGAGATAACCCAGATTTACTCCCTAAATTTGTATTCAAAAGTTTATATAGACAAATTTTTTAATGCAGCATTAGTGAATTAATATAAACCAATTTATTCGGATATTATAAATTAAATTCACTAGTCATGCATGTATAATAATGAATGTGATGAATAAAGTTCAAGTGTGGGCGAATGTTTTAATTATTATATAATTACAATGCTGAATTATTCTGTGCAAAATGTGCATTAATATGTATTTTTAGCTCAAACGCAAGGAAAATGGAACCAAAATCACATGCTCATGATATTAAATGTATTATACCTGATGCGTAGTTGTGTATTAGCTGTTGATTTAATCGCTTATCTAATCAGCTTGTTTACAGCTTCTCATCCAACAAACCTTGTATACTGTTCCGTACTCATTGCACAAGGTACAGTAATCTGTTTCTTTTTTCTATATAGGTTCCATAGGCGCAGAGCTGACAAGCAATAATGTTAGCATATTCATCACATCTGATGCTGGAAACACATGGAGGCAGGTGAGCATGTCAAAGAGACTTCAAGGGATATAATTTCAGTATTGATGCAATCTTCAAGTTTATAAATCCACCTGCTTTGTACAAGAAATGATAAACAAACTATACCTCCTGAGCAAATTGGATTCAGTGGCATGCCCGCAGGTGGCCGTTGCTCACATGGTGGCTTTAAATCTACGAGGGATGTCGTCTAATTAAAAATTGTAGACAAAAAAATAATTAGGAGAAAATTAGATCTGGCAAAAGATAAAGTTTGTGTGTTGGGGCATGTGTCTCCACTCCCATCAAACATGTCAGGATGAATTAAAATCTCTCTGATTTATGGTTTAACGTTGTTTTAAGTGTGATGGATGCTATCTGGGTTTTTATTTAATCAAACTGAAAGTTCTCTATCTATCTGCGTGCGATAAAGACTTGAATCACTTCATAACTCAACTTCTCTGACCGCTCTTCTAAGCGCAAAACAAATTAAACAAGCTGATGAGACATTTTGGCTGGAAAGGACATGAAGCACAAGACACTTTATATTGCAGACGTGGGCGCATTTACATCGTTCAAAGAGGAGCTCTACAATTTAATATCAAAGTGTAATGCTACTACTTATGATAGAAAAATGCTCAACAAGAGAGAGCCATAATGTAAAGAACAACAGAAAAAAAAAACAGATGAGCCTTGAACTAGAAGATCCAAACCTGTTTCAGCATGACAGTGTGCACAAATTGAGCTCTATGAATATGGTTCATGTAGTAGATGTTTCACATTGTTTATTTTACTTCACAAGGCAAAAATAATAGAATTTGTAAAATATTTGACCATATACTGGATTTTTATTATTAACAATTAACACCTATTTTGCTTTGTGATGGTTGTATATGAGCACCTGCTTTTTTTTTTTTTTTAACTCCTAACTGTGCATTTTTCTTATGAATAAACTCTGAGCTATAAATAAAGGCCATGGACACAGTCATGGTTTTGATGTTGATATGCATCATTTTTATATTATTAATGGTATAAAATGTAATGGAAATAAAATGAATATATAACAGTTACATTTAGACTGTCAATGTCTTGTTTTTCAGTGGAGCTAGAAATGCAATTTTCTCACTCCAGACTGTAAACTACTGAACGGTTGCTTTTGATTTGTTCAAACAAGGAACACATTTCAGTTCAAAGTTACATTAAATAGAAAATGTCAATGTTTTAAAAGGTGAAGTGTTTTCCTGGGCCACCACACAGAGTTTTGGTCTGTTTTTCAGATATTTGACGAGGAATACAGCATCCTTTACCTTGACCAAGGAGGAGCTCTAGTGGCTATCCAACACACTCCTCTTCCTATCAGACACTTATGGTAACCCATATAAGCTTGTCATGTTTAATCTTTTTTGAAGACGTTGTTTGGTGAGTTAGTTCAAGCCTACAGAATGAGATTACTGTATAAAATGTGTAAATATTTGCACTTAATCTCAGTGGGCTGTGTAATGCTCTTGATACAAGCCTGAATTGTAATACACTCAAGTCATCAGGCTGGCACAGGCTGGCTTTTTTCAATTACTGTAGTAGTCAGGCATGTCGAGGAAATAAGGTCTTTCAAAGCAAAAGCAGTGGTGTGGTACATAAAAAACAGTTAGTTGTGTGTGTGTGTGTGTGTGTGTGTGTGTGTGTGTGTGTGTGTGTGTGTGTGTGTGTGTGTGGTTTAATCTTTTCTTTTTCTGAACAGGTTGAGTTTTGATGAGGGTCGGGTATGGAATAAATATAGCTTTACATCTTCGCCTCTGTTTGTGGATGGAGTTTTGGGTGAACCAGGGGAAGAAACACTTATTATGACGTATGTATTAAGATAATTGGAGGGATGGATGGATGGATGGATGGATGGATGGATTGATTGATTGATTGATTGATTGATTGATTGATTGATTAATGAATAAATAAATGGATGGATGGATGCCCATGAGTTTCATTTATTTCCCTGAGAAACATTTTCAAAAAACAGCAAACCGTGAGTTTCTAGGGTTAATGCTTTGTATTCATCACTGTTTAGGTGTGTGCCTGAGTCTCTGTAATGGACAAGTTGCAATCATTCCCCTCTTTTCTCTCACTAATAAGGGAAGGATTTCTTTCAAGGTCTTGCCAAACATCAAAACGACCCCTTCCGCATTTTGATCAGCATAGATCAATGTGAAAGAGAGCGAGCTGTGCATTCAGGTCTATTTTGAGCTCTTCAAATCAACATGGGAAAACCAGAAGAGAAAAACTTTAGAAAGCAGATATTTTTTCTTTATAATAACCTGTCAGGGGCTGCAGGTGTGAGCAACATTTTCATGTAGAATCTTTACTGTTATTTGATGGTGTTTGCTAAAAAAAAAAAAAAGTCTAAGCTATCCATTAAGATAGGTCATCATGCTATTATTCAAGGTTAAGCCTTAGTATTCGTCAAAACTGTATTGATTTAAAGGAAAACTTTGTCCAGAAATGCTGAATGTTAATTATTGCAACAGTTAGCATCATGCAAATAAGATCATGGGTAATGGGTCCTTATTAGCATTCCTTGGCACATTAGCTATTTTGGGCTGAAATATTCCTTAGTTTGTGATTTTCTTTAAGTCTTGTAAAGTCAAACCAAGTTTTCCTGAGGCCTAGGAATGTCTAAGGTTTGCTTGTATTTCAGTGAGGTAATGACTGTCTCGAGCTGAGAAGACACATGACAGATGCATCGCTGACATGTCACAATAATCACTTGTGTCAGCGAAGGCCCAATATGGCGGCTACAGACCAGCACACGGTGGCTGATGCGATTTTCTTTATTTGCAGAATTTTCGGGCATGTCAGTCATCGGTCCGAATGGCAGCTGGTGAAGATCGACTTCAGGTCTATTTTTAACAGGCGATGCACTGAGGCTGACTATCAGACTTGGCACCTCCATAACCAGGTGAGACTTTTAACATGCATGTCTAAATTTTAGAGAGACATTTAAATATTTTTAATTGGCCTGAAAACTAAAGCATTTTTTTTTTTCACTTTTCACAGTTTTTATTTTTATACATTCTTTTATTTTAGGATATTTAGATGTGCTTCTAATAATTATTTCGAGACCTTAAACAGCTTATAATTTATGTTAAGGGCTCAATTGTCATAAGATATGAACAGACCAAAAGCACAATATGATCCACTATAGAAATATCACAACAGCAAAAGCACCATAATACAACAGCAAACTCAATAAAACAGAAAAACCATTAACATGACAACAAAACCAAAGAGACAACAGAAAATAAACTGAAATGCAAAAAAGGCAAAATAAATAGATGATAGCAAAAGCAACAATAAAACCAATAGCATAACTTAAACACCAACAGCACAACAGCAAGTCCAGTAACATGATAACAACGTAAACGCAAGACAGCGACCCAACAAACCCAACAAAACCGACCAAATTAGCCAAAACAACAGCAGAATTTAAAACAAGATGGCAAACCATTAAAGTTGTTCTGATGATTAAAAAAGATCTATCTTTTATTTCTCAAGTTAATGCTGTTGGGTTTATGATTATGCTTTCGCTTGATGCATTTTGTTTTGTTTTAATAAAAAATGCTCTCAAATGACTTTAATTAGGGTTGAAGCATTAACTTCTTTTTGTTAGCGTAATATTTGTTTGGAAAAAAGGCTTCAGAGTTTCCTTCACTGACAAATAAGGTCCAGCACATGGTCAGGCCCCATGGAACATGGGTGCGGGTTAAGAGCATTACACTAATATCAGTGCAGGCAGGGATACTGTACCTAGATGCCTGCAGCTGCTGATTTCCTCTCGTCATCTCCTGTGTCGATCATGGCATTTTAACTTTTCCTTAGCAAACAATTCAAATAATGAAGGAAAGACTCAAAGAAATAGGTCAGCACCCCACACACACACACACACACACACACACACACACACACACACACACACACACACACACACACACACACACACACACACAAAACAATAAATATTAAACATCATGCTGAAATAAAACTATGCACAACTAATAAAATATGGATAATATAAATGTATTATTATTTAGTTTAATTATACCAGGAGTAAAATATTATTTATTATTTTATTCTTGGGCAAATAGATTACAGTATTTATTTTACTATGAGTCCTGAGTGTAAGAAAGCACAGGGATATTGCATTGTTTTAAACAGTCCTGGTCTATAGTAATTGCAACTTTTAAATTAGAATAAAATAAAATTTATATGCATTAAACCTATTGCACAATTTCCAAGGATGATAAATGTGCGAGTTCTACTGTTTATCCAGTGCTGGAGCACTAATTCAGATAAATTCCAAAAATTCAAATAAATTCAGGCTATATGTGACAGAAGAAGAAAAATGAATCTGAGTTTCGAAACAAATTGTTTTCTTTATTCAGCTTGTGAAAGCAAAACAGCTGGGTTTGGAAAAACAGTTTGAGTTTAGGCATAATCGGAAGTAAAAGTTATAAGAAGACAACAATTCACATGCACACACACACACACACACACACACACACACACACACACACACACACACACACACACACACACACACACACACACACACACACACAGACACAGGTTTGGATCTAGTTCAAGTTAAAGGGAAATTTTTAAATGTTACTGCATCCAAAGACATCCTATACAATTGTGTGCCTTCAACTTTGTAGCAGAAAGAAGAATACATTCCTGGAAAATCCATGTTTGCCATATTGTCCATTTATACAAATAATATATAAACATACCTGAGAGACACTGGAAACCTGCACCACAGTTTTTCTTTTCTTTTCAGTCTGATACATACACACTCTGTAACTGGCTAACATTAATTATTTATAAGTTAAGTAAATTAGAGAAAATAGAATTTGCTGGATTAAATAAGAAATAAAAATCTTACAGGGTGAGCCTTGCCTCATGGGTGTGAAGAAAATCTATCGGAAGCTGAAGCCAATGGCCAAGTGTGTTATGGGTAAGAGCCACTCGGTCACCGTCACTTCAGATCCCTGTGAGTGCACTGAGTCTGATTTTGAATGGTGAGTAATACCATATTTTAAGTAAAATTTTTCTGTTATATTTATTTTTTTTAAATTGCCTTTCTTTTTACAATGATCACATGATTGTGGGTTCAATTCCCACAGAGTCACTGTTGGATCTTTGAACAGAATCTTTAAATGCTTATTGTGGGTTTGGCTTGTATTCTTCCTAACATGTGAGTTGCATTATTAATGAATAAACCATTACTAATTAGTAAAGAGAATAATTAATAAATACATGTATATTTTTAAACAGCTTAGCTTCAGTGTGTAAACACTGACTTGATTCCAAGTTAATCCCTACTGTGAGAACACTTTTTTCTCTTACAACAAAGATCGTTATTAAAGGTTTTAGCACTGATCACTAGCAATCACTTCCTGGTGTAAACACTTAAATATATATGTAATCCCATTTTAAGCAAATGTCTTGCAATGGCTAGAGTTTGTATAATTTCTCAACCTATGTTATGTCTGACTGCCTTGTTGTGTCCTGTTTATTCTTGAAAACTTTTTTTTTTCCACTTTATTTTATTTTACGTTTGTGTTTACTGTTTCTGATTGTGTTATGACTGTGTGCCTGCCTTATTGTTTTGGATTTTGGATTGCAATCTCACTTTGCCTTGGAAACCTCATTGCAGGATCCTCAGTTTAATTCTGTGTCTTATATCTTACAGTAATGTTTAGGCTATGAAACTTGTAGCTGACCTAACAGTTTGTTTGATCCTTTTCCGAATTATATTGACACTTTTTTTTTTATTATTTTTTGAGGTTTCTCTGTTGAACAGGAACAGACAAAATACCTTACTTCAATTCTGAATTCCAGAGTAAATGTAAACTTTGCACATGGCATGAAACTTTTTCATAAAATCTTAAACATCCCCATATAGTGTAGTGACTTTCAAAGCGAGGGGTGCAACCTGATTTAAGCCATTTTTATTGTTAAATCCCTCACCTAGATAGCTTAGCTCTATTTATTAACATATTTCTTTCACAATGTAGCCTATACCCTGGCCAAAAATAATTTGTTAGGTATATTATGACTTTTTTATGATTCAGTATGTGCTGAAGCTGTTTTGTTGATAATGAACTAAAGCTGCTTTCAACTAAAAATTGTTAGTTGATTGAGAATCCTTTAAAGAAGCCATAGAGATGTACCCTTTTACTTCAGGCCTACCATGCTCCGTATTTCCTGTATTACAGAGCGATTATTTAGGGTGAGAATAAGGCATCTGGAAACTCAAATGAATAAATATGATTAGCTAGATGGATTTTGAGATTCAACTATGAAACTTCAGGCTGTGTGAAAGAGTACAATTATGATCAAGGGGGTTTGGGATAATCTATGTAGCAGTGTTTGTATACTGCTTCTGCATTGCAATGTTATATGATTCTTACATTCTGACATCTCCTTTAAGATTTAAAACCTCTCTTTCTTTGTTTTTATGCAGTTTTAAACCTTTTCCATGAATTCAGCAGCACTCCTGCTTTATGTGACCGGAATGTCACTTTGCTCATTTTCCTGCAAATTATCAGAATTATTAATGTCGCTTTCTTAACAGCCCTGAATCTGAAGACCCCACAGGGGCAGGCACTACTCTCAGTATCCACCGCAAGACATTAATCAGGGGACGTAATAGCTTTCATTAACTATAACAACATGGCCGCATCTGTGTAGTGTGTTGACTGTAATTGCAGCAATTTGTCCCCATCGTCTGGGGCGGTGCAGTCACATTGGGTTTTAATTGTAGGACAAACAACTTAAGCTCATCTGGTCTTTTTGCTCAATCAAAAAGACAAACACAGCCGAGTTTACGATCTGTTGTTTATCTGCGGCGTGAGGACGTATCATTCATATTACAGACGTTCTCATCTTGTCAGCTGTGTTACATAAGGAAAAAAGTAGCAGCAGAAGCTAGATGAAATCTGTTTGATGGATTACATCAAGTTTTAGAGAGAAAAAAAGTAGGACTTCTCTAATGATGTTTACTGCATTCACAATTGTTACCAGACTATGTTTGTTCTTTACCGCTTGTGTGTGTGTGTGTGTGTGTGTGTGTGTGTGTGTGTGTGTGTGTGTGTGTGTGTGTGTTTTGCAGTGATTATGGCTATGAACGAAGGACAGATGGCCGGTGTTCACCAGCATTTTGGTTTCATCCCTCTTCCATGTCCAGGAGCTGCATTACAGGCCACACTTTCCTCAACAGTACCGGGTGAGCACTTTGTTTCTTACATTAGCCTATTTCTCTGCAGGACAGTCATTCAGGTCAAACACATTTTTTTTTTATCATTCTAGGGAGACACTTGAATGTTCTTTTCATTTATATACAACAAATTAAGTAATTTAATTATGTATTTTTTTATAATTTATGATTTTAAGATTTACTTTGACCAAACAAATATATAAATATCCAGATGTTAAACTTGATTTTCATTTTGAATAATACTCCCTTAGCATGAATAACAGCTTTACACACTCTTTGCATCCGGACAGTTAGTCTCTCCAAACATTCAGCTAAAAAAAATAAATCATCCCAGAGCAGTTCAATAGGAATTGGGTGCAGAGACTGGGCAGGCCATTCCATGACAAATAACACTTCATTACATATGGAGCGGGATATGGGTGTATGATTTGTGTGATTCTTTTGTTTTTTTTTGGTGAAAATTAGTTCAATTAGTGGTCAAATTCCACCTCCATGTTTGACTGTGGTTGAGAGGCAGATTAGTAACATCATCTCTCCTGTTCTTTGTTTTACTTTACTTAAGTTTCTATTTTAGAGCTAAAAATGTTACATTTGGAATCAGAACTTTCCTCCAGTCAACTATTGATTTTTTTTGCCTTTTACCCCTAGTTTGTTGCATAGAACCAAAAAGAACATTCATAGTTTAAAAACGATAAAATGTGTTTCCTAACTTTTGACAGGCCCTGTATTTTTATTACAACAGCACAAAAAGATGTAAGCTTTATGGAAAATGCTGAATGGGCAGCTAAAAACCACATTGAACTGGATTCAGAGTTGAGTTAAGTGCACATAGCCGATTTAATAATGAAAATGTGCACACTTCAGTTTTCCCTCAGGTGTAAATTCAGACGAGGAGATCTCCAGAGAGTTGCTGATAACTTGCTTATGTTGGATAGTGTTTGCATAGACCAGAGGCATGTCTTAGTTATATATAAAGCCAGAATGCAAGTATAAGCACTTCTGCATAAATATTTCGTATATGCTTGAATAAAAGTCTATCTGCTGTGAAATTAACCAGCATATTTTACCTTGAATTTGATGTTTTGGTTGTTAATACATCAAGAATGACAGCGGCATGCCATTTAAAACCAATAAATATATACGTATATTTAACAACATTATTATTTTTTTTTATTTATTGTTTACTGTGTCAAAACGTTATTGAAAACCACTATTTTATAATTTCTAGGTTCAAGAAGAATCTGGCACATTTGTGGTGTAAATTACACACAGGCAACACACATGGAGCTAAAAAATAGCAAAACAAAAACAGAAATTAAGCTTAATGCTCATGTGAACCAACTTTGAATACATGTATCTTTTCTATCATAAATATTGGCCAAAATTTTGTGGACACCTGATCATCATGTTCATCAATAATTATGCTTGGTTATGTGGCCTGACAAAACACCTGACAGCAGGCCACTTGTGTTCTTTTAATTGGTAAACTATGACTTCTTGATGCACGCAGACACTGTCATGCGGGGCAATTGTTATGCTTCAGCATACAAGTACATCATGAACAACGTATAATTTTTGGACATAAGCAACAGACTGTTTTTTTTTATTATTATATTATTAATTATTATACTGTACATTTTTTTTTATGTAGAAAAGTAATAAATGTGTAAAAAGAAAGAGGGGTGGAAAAAAAATGCTAAAAAGTTATAAAAGAAAGAAAATTGGAAAAATGTTTATGAGAATATTACTATTAATGATAATAATGATAATAAGAGAAAGAAGCTTTGTGTAATGTATGCAATATTGCATTTTGAACTTTCAACCAACAACAAACAAACATAAAAAGATTCTGGTGATTTGGCAACCTGGGCAGATCTTAGCACATCTATACAGTGGAAAATTTCAAGGATCAGTTTAATCAAAGGATGTTTTGATGTTCTGGTGATTTCTAGTCTATACCGTTTTGTCTGTTTAAATGTGTGCAGCTACAGAAAGGTGGTGTCTAATAATTGCACGGGCGGTGTGGTGGATCTCTACATGGCTCGTAGGCGGCCGTGCCCCAGTCAGGCCCCTAAAGGCCTGCACCTGGTTACCAGCGAGGGAAAACTCACAGCCACACTGGGCCACAATGTCACCTTCCTCGTTTTCCTAGAACAGGTGATTTATCACTACACTGTACAGGCGTACTTCACTCAAAATGTTAATGTGCTACTGAGTTAGTTGAAGTAGTCATTTGCTCAATGTTAAGTGGCTTTCAATCACTAAAAGAGGACTAGCACAGGTGACCATTAAAAAAACAAAAAATACTAATGCATTCATAAATGGCATTTTACCTAATGTATTCATAATGAACTGCTTTTTCCTCTAAATGATAATCACCAGGCTTTAAACAGTATAATAGGACTTCTTCTTAGAATTTTTATTAGTTTATTTCCACTATGGTCTACTTAGGGTTTTTTCATAATTTGACTTTTTTTTTAGCATTAAGTTGGACTAAATAGAGTCTGGATTAAACAATAGCAAGATGTTACAGAGATTAGGTCCTAGACATTAGTGTATTATGTTTCTCTTTGAAATTTAAAGGTTTCGAGCCAGACAACAGGCTATCTCATGTCAAAGTTGATTATTCAATAAATCATGTCCCTGCATGCAAAGCAAAGTCCCTGCCTGACAAGTGCTCTCTAAAATCTTCAAGGCAAACGTGAAATTACCTTTTTACTTTTAACGGCCGTCCAAAGCAATTGCTTATTTGACGTCAAAATCATTAGTGTCATTGCCGGTTTCACGGCAGGGCGATGGATCAAGGACGAGTATCACAGTGGACTTTGGAGATGGCCACGCCATCACATACTCCAACGTGAGCTCCATCGAAGACGGGATCAAACACATCTACAAGAACGTGGGAATCTATAGAGTGACCGCTACGGCCGAGAACAGCCTGGGCTTCGAGACGGCGGTTCTTTTCTTGCATGTTACATGTGAGTTCCTGACTGTGTTTGCATTTAATGAACTGTTTGTCTGTACATTAAAATGGACACTTTGTAGAAAATCTTTATTCAAGTACACGCTACATCGTTTCTGATCAAAAATGCCATGCAAACATGTAGCTGCAGTATGTGCTGTCATACTGATGAGAAGTACGAGTCCAATTATTGTACTTTTTTCTGACCATACTGCTTACGTTGTTTCGTCTAAAATATCTAATTTATTTATTTTTTAATTTGCCAAAACCTCATCATAGTTTGAATATAAAGCTAACTGTGA